>NC_043006.1:103091087-103098587 GCF_006345805.1 Octopus sinensis | reverse complement strand
TTTACCTCTTAGACAAGGTGGTTGATTCAAGCGATATCAGGGTATCTTAAGATACTACTAGCTCAAACTAGAGTGGACTTAGTTCTAGTGGTAACTAAGTAGTAATTCCATATTCTCCAAAAGTCTTGACCTTCGCCATGGGAGATTCAGCCGCGGACGTAGTTTGTTTTTAATTTTATTTTCAATAAAACAACTAAACTACAAACACTCACATACATACGCAATACAGACTTTCCGTACATACAAGCAATGTGGATATACAAACACACATGTTTCGGGCTTTGAGTAAAAGAAAATAGAGGAGGTTAAGTTGATTACGATTTTATTGAACATATTCTCCTCTCGGATTCGCACACTTATTGCGGTCCTTTAGCTTTTCTAAGCCCCGTAAAAGAGCTCAGAATGTTGGACCACCAACTAGGCTTTTCGCGAGACGTTTAAAGCTCCTTCAGCACCCTATCGTATAATGCACAGACCACACTACAACTGTTTCTCAATACCGCTACACATAAATGACAATATAGACACAATATATACCAGATTAAAACCGAATCACGCTCTTTATACGATAAAAATATGTTGACATGGAATATACACATGTGAAATGTTGACCTAAACATAAACTCTAAACACGGGCAAGTAAGAAAACGCAAATGTACACACCGCTATACCACACAACAACGACAGATAAATGGATAGACAGATACATACCTGCCAATACAGAGAAGACATATATATATATGTATATATATATATACACATATATATTTTTTTTTCTTCTACATGTTTCAGTCATTTGACTGCGGCCATGCTGGAGCACCGCCTTTAGTCGAGCAACTCGACCCCGGGACTTATTCTTTGTAAGCCCAGTACTTATTCTATCGGTCGCTTTTGCCGAACCGTTAAGTGACGGGGACATAAACACACCAGCATCGGTTGTCAAGCAATGCTAGGGGGACAAACACAGACACACAAACATACACGCACACACACATATATATATACATATATACGACAGGCTTCTTTCAGTTTCCGTCTACCAAATCCACTCACAAGGCTTTGGTCGGCCCGAGGCTATAGTATAAGACACTTACCCAAAGTGCCACACAGTGGGACTGAACCCGGAACCATGTGGTTGGTATGCAAGCTACTTACCGCACAGCCACTCATGCGCCTATATATATATATACATATATATATACACACTCACACACACACACACACACACACACATATATATATATATATATATATATATATATATATATATATATATATATGTATATACATATATTTATTTATTTATTTATTTCATCATTTTACAGGGGCCTGGGGTGGGAGAGGACTATTTTATATTTCACACACCCACAAGAGCACAAACGGAAAACTTCCAATAACAAATGCACACTAACACTAACACGAAAACACAGACATATGTTAAAATAAATAAATGCGTCTTTTTAAAGCCTAGCCAGGCTCATGGGCCCCGTTTCTCGGTTTCAACGGCATATGTGTTCCCCAGCTGGACGGGACGCCAGTCCATCACAGCGTTACTCATTTTTGCCAGCTGAGTGGACTGGAGCAACGTGAAATGAGGTGTTTTGCTCAAGAACACAACGCGTCGCTCGGTCCAGGAATCGAAACCACAATCTTACGATCATGATGCTGACACCCTAACCACTAAGCCACGCGCCTCCACACAGACATATGTTATGCAAAGTTTAATGCCGCTAGACTTACTCTCCACCTGTTTCAAATATTTCTTTCTCACTTCTCAATTGCGGTCATATTCAATATGAAGCGCGTACGAAATTCGCACATTCATTGTTGTTTTTTGCTTTTATTTCTTTTTCTTGTTTTTCTTTTTTTCTCTTGCTCTTTCTTCAGATGTAGGGCTTACATCCAAAAAGTCAAATAATGCTATTTCTATTAAACTGTCCGTGAAACTAATAGAAAGAATTTAATATACAGTTTATCCATAAATTATCTTTACAAATTTCATACTTTTAAACTCAATATTATAAAGGAACTTTATGGACACCCTTTATTTTATTTT
Organism: Octopus sinensis; assembly: GCF_006345805.1. Taxonomy (NCBI): domain Eukaryota; kingdom Metazoa; phylum Mollusca; class Cephalopoda; order Octopoda; family Octopodidae; genus Octopus; species Octopus sinensis. The sequence goes on along the minus strand of NC_043006.1, from coordinate 103,096,531 downwards.
ATCCTTATAGTTATACTGAATAGATAGATAATATGTGTACCTTCTCAACAAAAACTCATCACAAGCACATACCATGAACCAAAAAGGTCACCTGGGCCTGCAGTAATGGCATAAAGAAATAAAAACACACATTTATATATGTATATATATATATATATATGTATATATACATATAATACATATATATATACACATATATATATACATATATATATATATATATATATATATATATACATACACATATATATATATATATATGTGTGTATGTATATATATATATATATATATATACATATATATATGTATATATATATATATATATATATATATATATATATAATATATATATAATATATATATATGTATATATATATATATTATATATATATATATATATATATATATTACATACAAACATTATATATATGCATATATACAAACATATATAAGTACACACATAGATACACATTATATATATATATATATTTACACATTTTGGTACCTGTATGTATGTTTAGGCATATGTAAGAATACGTATGCATGAATTTATACAGCCATTTAGATAGGTAAGTACGTTAATGTAGAAATATAAAATAGTCCTCTCCCACTCCAGACCGCCGTAAAATCATGAAATAAATAAACAAAAAATAAATAAATAACCTTAATGTCTTTTTCTATCATTTACAATTACTATGAAGAGGTAAACAATAATTAAAAACATACGAGAAAAATAAACAGAAACATAAAAATTGCTTTTTCTTCATAGCAAATTTCCCGAAACTGTTAATTAAATTCACTCAAGAAAGTGAAAAAGATAACTGCGAATTAATCATAATAATCTTGAGCGAAGGAAATTGAAACAAATAAGAGAAAAACAATATCAAATTAAAAACGAATTTATCATCTCCGCAGCTTTTATTGCCACTATGAAAATCTAAATTATTTTTTAATGATGATGGCAAATACTATTAATGTTACTCATCAGACTTAATTTGATTATTAACTGCAAAGTAGGAGTCTATATGTGTAGGAGTTCGTTAGGAGAGCCGAGAGAGTTGTGTTGTGTATGTGTTGATGTATTTTGTATTTTATTATATGATTCTTTAAGTTCTAATTTAAAACCCCACAGTGAGGTCAACTCTTTCTTTCATCATTCCAAGATCAATAAAAGAGGGATCAACAGTGACTACGCCCACCATCAGATTGTGTTCCTTGTATCTACGTTACAAATCCTTTGTAGCTATCTATAGAAAAATAAGAACAATGAGAAGTCAAAGTGACAGAACCGATATGGGTTGGGTGTTGAAAGGACCTTGTGACATCATCTCTTTACATTCTAATTTAAAACGCCTCCAGGTCATCTCTACTTTTTTACATTCCCGGATCGGTAAAACAATTTGCAGTCCATGTACCGCAGAAGATAAAATCATCTGGTTTAGTTTCCATATACTATTGTTTCGAACATTTTTCATGTAGATAATCGCAACGAAGCCGTAACATATTTCAGCCACAAATAAATTTCTGGTCATGAACGAATATTAAACAGACAGTGCTTACCAATAATAAGATAGAGTATTCGGCTCACGGGCGTAAGGTCGTGATTTCAATCCTCGGCAACGCGTTGTGTTCTTGGGCAAGGCACTTTATTTCATGTTGCTCCATTCCACTTAGTTGGAAAAATTGAGTATTACCTGTTTTTCAAAGGGCCAACTTTGTCACACACTGTGTCACACTGAATCTCACTGAGAACTACGTTAAGGATACATGTGTCTATGGAGTGCTCAGCCACCTGCACGTTAATTTCACGAGCAGGTTGTTCCATTGATCGGATCAGCTGGGTCCCTCGTCTTCATATCCGACGGAGTGCCAGTGACACTAACACAATAACACACACAAGATATGTATACGTAAATACACTCACACATACATACAAACACACACACACACACACATAACTATATATATGTATATATAAAGCAAGGTTTGTGTGTTGTTTGGTTGTTTGTTTGTACATTGACTGCTGAAAACACTAAAGAAAATTGATAATATTTCAGGCTTTTCATATAATTTGAATTAATTTGACCATTCCGCAGATACGTCTTCACTTATTTTCCCAAAACGGATTGGAGTAGCCGAGCTAGTAGTGTATTGGCTCCTATTTCTAGCAATCTACTCACTATTTCACCGTAATGTCTATACATTTTTTCTTTCGTTGTAGGTTGACCTTTGAAAACATTTAATATAAAAGCAAAGTTTGTTTCTTTGCACGTTGACCACTGAAAACAATAAAACAAATTGATAACAGTTCAGGTTTTTCGACTCATTTCAATTAATTTAACCATTATCGAAGCAAAGATCCTCACTGGATGTGGTAAGGGAGGCATTATATTTATACTTAGAGTACCACTAACACCAACAGATGTCCCCCTTCGTTTCAAACGATTGTAATTGCCAGCGAGAGTCAGTTACGCATCGAACATTAACTAGTCCCAAGGGTAAACACTGCAGATTGTCGGTCTCCACATAAAAGAGTTCTATTTCTCTCATAGTCAGTCGCATGTAGGTTGTTCAGAGTGGGCTCTAAAGAAAAAGAAGGTAAAAAACCGAAGTTCTGTAAATACTTTATGATCTTCGTACAATACTTTCTCTATTATTATCTATTGGGTTGGCAACTAAGTTCTCGCCGTTTTTATAAAATTTTGGAATTTATTGCGTTTTTAAATTTTGGAATCTATTTTCTTGTATTTCGAGAATTCAATTTTTGTATCATTTTGGAATTTTTTTTTTTTTTTCTAGTTAAGTTTAGTTAATTTTTGTTTATTTTCAGATCATTAAAATGGAATATCAAGTTAAGAAAAGCGATCATTTTCGACAACTCCTTCTTTTTGCTTTTGGCCAAGATTCTAAGGCCGCAAAAACTGCTCGCAACATTTGTGCTGTGTATGGTGAGGGTGCCATAGCTGAAAAAACCTCTCGTAATTGGTATGCCAAGTTCAAAAATGGAAATTTTGACCCCAAATTCGCACCTCGTTCTGGCCGTCCAGTTGAGTTCGATGAAGAGCGATTAAACCAACTTTTTCCCGAAAATTCTCGTCAAACGACAAGGGAACTAGCAAAGAAAATGGAATGCTCCAACACTGCTATAGAGAAGCATCTTCACTCGATAGGAAAGGTTCAGAATTATGGAGCATGAGTTCCGCATGCTTTAAGTGACAACAACAAAAATCAACGAGCCATAATCTCCGCTGTTTTGCTTGCTCGTCACCCCTCAACTCATGGACACAAGCAATGTGTCCATGAGTTGTGATTCACCATGATTCAATGTGATTCGCCGAATTGTTACTGGCGACGGAAAATGGTGCCTGTATATCAATATGAAGCTTGTAAGGAGAGGCTTAGCCCCGTTAAACAAGCGACATCGTGGGTGACACAAAATCTTCATCCGCGTAAAATGATGTTGTGCATAAGGTGAGTCTGGGAAGGGATTATCCATTACAAATTGCCTGAACGGAACCAAACGGTCAACGCGGAACTCTATGTTCAACAGATAGAACAACTCAACACGGCTATTCAAGAGAAAAGACCTAAGCGAAGCATAGAGATCTTCTGCTGCACGACAACGCCCGCCCTCATATCGCCATTATGACCTAGAAAGACATTCAAACGCATGGCTGGGAAGTGCTGCCACACCCGCCGTACTCTCCTGATTTGGCACCAACGGATTTCTACCTCTTTCGATCTCTTTCAAATGCTATGCGCGGAGTTTCGCAGAATTGAGAGCTTGGTCGGATCAATTTATCGAGTTGAAATCGTGTGATTTCTACCAACAAGGTATTAAAAATCTTGTTGAACGTTGGGAAGAAGTTGTAAACAACAAGGGTGAATACATTATTGACTAATTAGTTGTTATTTTTCATTAAACCTTTAAAAAATTCAAATTAAAAAAAACGGTGGGAACTTAGTTGCCAACCGAATATATTACTTTCTGTGTTTAGGTGTCCTAAATATATTTATAAAATGATGTTATGCAATCTCTAAATACATTTTAACAACTTTTTTGTAAGAAAAATGGACATTACGACAGATGTCAATATGTGCCTTATGAATCATTCCAACACTGTACAGACCGGGCCGAAGGTCGGGAGGCCCGCTACTATATATATGTATATATATATATATATATATATATATATATCCTTACTATTATAGACAATGCCTGAATTTCTGGAGGAGGGGACTAGACGATTACATAGACCCCCAGAGTTTCAGTGGCACTTACTTTATCGACCCCGAAAGGATGAAATGCAAAGTCGACCTCTGCGGAATTTGAACTCAGAACGTAACAACAGGCGAAATACTGCTAAGCATTTCGTCCAGCGTGCCGACGATTCTGCCAGCTCCTCACACCCTTTGTATATATATATATATATATATATATATATATATATATATATATATATATTATATATATATATATTATATATATATATATACGAGAAAGAAGCAACAAGAATGGATTGGTTTTTAGTACAATTGTTTCATACAAAGACAGGCTTTATTACAAGTTGCAAAAATTGCAACTTATATATATATATATATATATATATATATATATATATATATATATATATATAATATATATATATATATATATATATATATATACATACATATATATATATATATATACATACCGGCAAACACACACGCATATATATGGTAATCTACGTATGTATGAGTCTAAAGGTATATAATATATATTTGATATATACACTATATATGAGTATATACATAATGTGTGTGCGTGTAATTTGTTACATATTATCTCCAAATATTTTGTGAAGGTGTTGATATATTCTATCAACCACTCACACACTATTTCATTAGTACTAGTTAATGTAAATATTTATTATATCACATGCCGTAACCATATACCTCGCTAATCTAAACGAAGTCAAATTTGATACGTTGTATGAATACCTACTCCACAGCTGGTTGTGTTAATAAATAATGTAAATAAATATAGAGATGAGTCTGCGTGTGTTCGCCTGTGTGTGTGTGAATAGTATATGTGTGCTTGTGTGTGTGCGTATCAGTGTTCGTGAGTGCAAGCGTGTATGTATCCATAGACCTCACTCGCACACTAATATAACTTGGTGCCATGTACCACAATTTCGCTTTTCTAGGGTGCTTATGCAGTAGCGAACAGACTTGAGCCAACCAACTCGGCTCTTCTGCTATTGCCAAAGGGGAATATTGTGGGTATAAAAGCTGGAGAGAGAGAGAGAGAGAGAGAGAGAGAGGCGGAGAGAGGAGGCTGCAACAACAGTCGGGTAGAATCGATTTTCAGGTGCAAAGTCAAATGAATCGTATTGCTCAAGGATGACAATAACTCAATTTTCGGGAATGAATGCATCACCTTACAGTTGTGAGGAGTAAAT
>NC_043006.1:103026087-103088587 GCF_006345805.1 Octopus sinensis | reverse complement strand
GAACGCGTATACTCTTTACTCTTTTACTCTTTTACTTGTTTCAGTAATTTGACTGCGGCCATGCTGGAACACTGCCTTTTAGTCGAGCAAATCGACCCCGGGACTTATTCTTTGTAAGCCCAGTACTTATTCTATCGGTCTCTTTTGCCGAACCGCTAAGTGACGTATCTAACTTTAAATACTGTTTTGTTTAACGCTTGCTGCTGTCCAGTTTGGTCTGTTCTGAATTCAGAACGTAAAGAATGACAAAATGCCGCTAACGAAGTTTGCGCGGCGCAGCAACGAATCTGTCAGCTTGCCGCCTCAAGAAGAAGAACAACAACAACAGTAACAACAGCAGTGTGGAGGCGCAGTAATGAATCTGCCAGAATGCCGCCTCAAGAAGAAGAACAACAACAGTAACAACAGCAGTGTGGAGGCGCAATGGCCTAGTGGTTAGGGAAGCGGACTCGCGGTCTTAAGAACGCTGTTTCGATTCCCAGACCGGGCATTGTGAGTGTTTATTGAGCAAAACACCTAAGCTCCACGAGTCTCCGGTGGGGAGGGGTGGTGAACCCCGCTGTACTCTTTCACCTAAAACTTTCTCTCACTCTTTCTTCCTACTTCGGCCACAAAGCAGAGGAACCATGATGTAACCCACTGTGGTGTGGGCAACTTTCAGACCCTAGTCTAGATTGCGAATCCTCTGTACCCCAGGATGGTTCAGCTCTCCAGCCGTTAAAAAGCTGCCGTTTACGGAATGATGATAACAACGTAGCTTTCGCACCCGTGCAACCGCCAATCTACCGCGTGTGGTGGGTGGATCTTCACGTTGGCACGCGCATTCTTAATAGCTTAAAGTAGGCTCGAATTAGAGATTATTCTTTGTGACTCATGTCGTGTCTTGACAAGGAAGAGCAACAACAGCAACAACAGCAGTTATTCTTCCAAGGCGTGGGAAGAAGTAAACCATACTTAAAATATGATGCATAAACTGCATAAAACTTGTCTACGTACTGTACGAGTTGCTGCATGTGTAAGCATGTGTAAGTTTATTGTGCGTGAATATGCACACACACACACACACACACACACACACACTGACTCACACATGCAAATGAATAGATTTTCATATTAAGCATGTAGTATACGTGCGCGTCTCTGTTTACTTTCTCCACTTATGGTGGATAGATTACTTAGGTTCCTAAAACATCACTACTTTGTAGGAGGTCGATCCTGTATGCTTTACAGATAATTCAAAGTCTGGTATACTCTATACTCTAAACCAGTGATTCCCAACCTATGGTCCGCGAACCTCTAGAAAATCCGCAAAGAAAGTGAGCTAAATTCACTGACAGACCTCTCAATATCCTGGGGTCTGTGGGAAAACTCATTTAAATTAAAGGAGTCCTTAGTAGTGAAAAGTTTGGGAACCATTGCCCTAAACCCTCCCCCGTCACCATCCATTGACCAGGAAGCCATTAATTTCATATTGTGTTTTTCTACCAGTTACATCACAACAATTGAATGGTCTTCTTTTCTTATTGGGGAAGAGAGTCTCCAAAATAATACCTTCAACATGCCCTGTTATTCAGCACGATAGCAGTGGTCGGTAAAGGCTATCCTACATTGAGGTAAGTGACATGTGTACCTCGAATCACATTGGTATTGTTTTCACAGCAAAATACCTTCTGGTATCGAATGAGAAGCCATGGTATACAGCTTATTCTCCATTACCCAAATTTTCGAATTTCACAGAATGTTCTCACAACAGAAGTACAACATTGTGGTCTTTGAAATATTGTGTCTCTGCCAATTACATCAAAGTATCCAAGAATTCTTCATTCTCTATAAGGGAAGGAAAGTCTGCAAAATAAACATGTCCTGATATTCAGTACGATATCAGTTGCCATCAAAGATTATCATGCGTTGAGCAGGATATTAGTAGAGTTAAGTGAAATACGTTCAGAAATCACTTTGGTAGTGTACTTACGACGCAATATCTTCTGGTACTATGATCCCATGAAAAGCCTGTTATGCAGCATCGTGGCGAATTTGAAGCTCCTTCTTCATCACCCAAGTTTTGGCATCTTAAAGAAGAATATTCTCACTACAGAAAGACAGCATTGTTGACTTTCGAATATTTGGTTTCCAAATGTTGTAAAGCAAGTTACAGATTTGTCATTAATGCCAGGAAGTCTCTAAAGGCAGTGGATTAACAATTGTACAAAGTGTTGTGGCACTCTGTCTGTTACGACGACGAGGGTTCCAGTTGATACGATCAAAAGAACAGCCTTGCTCGTGAAATTAACATATAAGTGGCTGAGCACTCCACAGACACGTGTACACTTAACATAGTTCTCGGGGAGATTCGGTGTAACACAGTGTGCGACAAGGCTGGCCATTTGAAATACAGGTACAAGAGAAACAGGAAGAAAGAGTGAGAGAAAGTTGTAGTGAAAGAGTACAGCATGGTTCGCCACCACGCCCTGGCGGAGCCTCGTGGAGATTTAGGTGTTTTCGCTCAATAAATACTCACAACGCCCAGGCTCGGAATCGAAACCGCGATCATATGACCGCGTGTCAGCTGCCATAACCACTGGGCCATTGCGCCGCCACAATTGTACAAAGTACTTAACAATGGATTAAACATTCGCGTTACTCATTCTCATACAGTTCGTGAGTATATTTATGTTTAATTACATTATATTTAGAGAAAGTGCGTGTGAAACTGTAATATATCCAAGCACTCCCATGGCTGTCAGGAGTCCGAATGAAATGAAATTGCACGAAAATCGCTTTCATTTTATTATTTATGTTTTGTTCTGCAGCAAAATCTACACTCCAAACGACTGTATATTAATTAGCTAAAGAAATGAAACAAAATTTTTTTGCAAATTTACCCCATATCCAAATCAAGGCATTCCCGCTTTTAGACAACCATAGTTGTCTGCAAATCGTAAATTTAACCTCGGTGGCGAAAACATTGAATTCCACTTCCACCCAACTTCGCGTCACGTTTCTCTAAACGAATAATAAGCATACTGCCTCCAGTTAAAACGTGCGTCTGAAGAGATGAAGGACTGATAGTAATAAATTTCATCGAAACATTTTTGTCTTATAAAAGATAAGCTCGTAAAAGAATATAACAGATGAGATGGCGGACAGCTTCATGGCGTCAACTATTAGCTTATTTATTTATTTATTATTTATCTTTTCTTATATAAACATGGGTGTGTGTCTATAGATATATAGGTATGTATGTATGTAAGTGTATGTTTATGTGTAAATGTATATAAATGCGTGTAATTTATATGTATATAGATATGCATAAATACATACATGCATACATACATACAAGTGCACACTCATAGCTACATATATTTCTTCATATTACCAAATATGTAGGTCACAAAATGGAGGTTATTTTTTAGATTTGCATTTAAGTTACAGTCGTCATTGCTATTGTTTTGTTGTGATTGTTGTCGCTGCCGTTGTTGTTGTTGCTACTTCGGTAGTAGTAGTAGTAGTAGTAGTAGTAGTAGTAGTAGTAGTAGTAGTAGTAGTAGTAGTAGTAGTTGTTGTTGTTGTTGTTGTTCTTGTTGTTGTTTAACTTCAGGACCGCAATGTTTGAGCAGACCTGTCTTCAAAAAATCTTCAGATGTGACACCCCTGCAGTTTGGTGGGTCTCCCAGACTAAATGATCCAAGTCCTTTCTCCCCTTCTATTATTTTAGAAAGCCGATTTTCGGTTGAAAAGTTCATAGGCCGACCATGATACTCTCATGCAATGTAACAAAATAAGGTTTATTCTTCGACATAATCCCACTTGAGCTCTACACACTTCTTCCGTCGGAGTTGCAGTGCTTGGATCTCATTCTTTTACTCTTTTACTCTTTGAAGAGCATTGTCTTGATGAAACAAGACCCCTTTTTGACTGTTCTCCAGGGCGTTTTGTCTTGATAGCCTTTGATAACTGCCTCAGCAGGTTGACATAGTACTCTTCATGAAACGGCCGTGGACTTCTTTGGAGCAGGTGAAGAGGAGTGTTTGCACTGCATGGATAGTTTCTTTCTCTCTGACTCAAAGCAATGAAACTAACTCCCATCCTGACTTAGGAAACATTCAAAGAAACCAGCTGGATCTCCTTAAAACATTGTCACATTTTTCCCGTGGTGAAATCAGCCTGGTGCGCTTTTGATCATGCCAAGTTCATTATGCAGAATATTCCCAGATATGCGAAGAGCATTGCCTATTTGCTTTATAATCAATCGCCTCTCATCCATCACCATGTGGTGAACATGATCAATGTGTTTCTCAGTGGTGGCAGTTTCAGGACTTCAAGACTTTGGGCAATATTCTAGACTCTCCCCTATTAAATTCAGCTGCCTACTTTTGCACTCTTGATAAAGCTGAAGCATCATCCTATAATTTAGCAAGCATGTCAGCATGAATGTCCTTCGGGGTTATACCCTTTTCCTGCAGGTACTTCATAACATGACGATGCCAATTTGTCCATTTTCAAGAGAAGTCGCTACTAGTTACTTTTTAAGTTTTCTTTGAGCATCAGACATCACTTTACCTGGAAACAATTCCGTTATTTATGAGAAGAGTTGAAAGAGATGTATGCGAAGCATCACCCCTCTTCATAGGCAGCCGATGAACTTTTCAGCCTACCCCCATATTTCAAGAGACAGTTCGATGTCATGGCTAACAGGTCAAGAAATATCCCCATAAAAGTTTTTCCGTTGACTCGTTCAGGTTTCTGTTTCTTATTACAGTTTTATTGTTTTGCTGTGTCGTCGTTATTGTTCTTATGATTCAACATACGCCGAGGTTGACTTAGCCGTTCTTTTATTCCTGGTCGATAAGAGAAATATCAGCTGAGCCCTGGGGTCGATGTAATCGACTATCCCGTCCCCACCAAATTTCAGGTCTCGTGCCTTTAGTAGAAAGGATTATCATCATCATCATCATCATCATCATCATCATTATTATTATTATTATTATTATTATTATTATTATTATTATTGCGATTATGATGATGATGATGATGATGATGATGATGATGATGATGATGGTGATGATGATGATGACGACAGGGCTCCAATGATAAATCACGAAGTTACAACCTAGATAATTTCTTTGATCTTAGCACTTGAGGATTTCATATTTCAAGTCGTTGTAACACACTGCTATTTCTTTTCTTTCTACTCTTGTCCTTGATTATTATGTCTGGCCGATTAGCTTCGATATTTTATCGTCGGTTTGAACAGACATTTTCCCGGATGATCGTCATGTACTTTGTTTGAAAAATGTTTATACCATTTTTTGTTTGATTTTTATGTTGTAGTGTCAACGTATTTCCCAGTGGATATAACTTTTTATTCGGTTGTGCCTGTGCATATATTCAGATTTGGTTCGAAATTGTCAGCCGGAGATGATATGATCAACTGTCTCCTGGTGCTGACTGCATATTTTGTATTTCGTGTTAGGGCCTGTTTTCATTATTTTGCTTTCATAGTTGCTTGTGGTCAGGCATTCGTTATATGCACGGAGAATCAGTCCTTTCCGTTTCTGCTTTTAGTCCAGAAATTTGAGTCATTGTTGGTTTTTATTTAGGCTCATATGTCTGTCAAGCCTTGCAGAGTATTGATCCAGTAGTGATTTTCTCTCCATTTCTTCTTTAGTCTTTTGTAGTTATGTTTTTATATTATTTTTCGTATCTCTTATCATTTGCACTGTGTTGCCAGTGAGGTCAGTGTTTCAATGTAGTTTGTTTCTATTCTGTATTTTATCTTGTTCATAGAGGAAAGCGATTTATTTTATTGTTTTATTACATGTGGTAGATTCCTTCTATTTATTTCTAAGTAATTTCTAGTCAGATAGTCGTTATACTCTATAACAGTTCTCTATCTGTGTCAGGTCATGTCTGCCTTCTGAATGGGGTAGATATATTCCGTCTATTCTGGAATAGTGAGTGTGGTAAACCGTTAATATTTTCCTAGTTTTTCTAAGTTTCTTAATTCCCTATTGTTCCAGTTTATTATTGCTTTCATATTTTTAGCATTGAGTTCAGTTTTTAATATTAGTCTATCTCAAGGCTGTGAGCTCCCCACGAACTTTGCTGGTCTTGTGAATGAAACAATTCACCTTACCCTCTCAAGTGGTCCATAATCAGCTATAACAAGTGTGATCTCTGCATAGCTGAAGTCTTAGCTATTTTGCAATCCACGGATTGTCTTAATGAAGGCAGTAGTATAACTTTTACCTGCGAACATCGACCACTAAATCTATTTTCTAAAAACAAATAACAACAACAACACCACACCACCTTTCTCCCCCAACCTTCATAAATTTTCCCTCCTATTTTTCCTCACTATCAATTTATATTAAACGAGCAATATATCTTCCCTTTAATTCCCTTTTGTCATTTACATACTTTTCTCTGTATCTTTCCTTACCATTTATAAAATCTTTTTTCTCTTATTCTTCCCTTTAATTCCTTATTGTCATTTCTTATGACAATATGAAACTTATTCCTCTTATTTCACCTGCCTCCGCCCCCTACTCCCCCTTGTAAATTTACAAATACACACGCCAACATACACCTCTACTACATCATCCTGTAAACACGCTCACCATACACAATTCACTCTCCTTAAAATATGATTGCTAGTAGAAGCCGCCAACTTCCTTGCATATTCTATCGTGCTTTCTTCATGCATAGCATTTTCTCCTCCTTGTCCTAAAATATTTCCCAACTCTCTCCTCTCCACATTATCTTTTCTTCCCAAAACTACTCCCCTTGCTAAATTCTGTGATTCGGTCGAAACACTAACTTGCTTAAATTGCTCTTTCTTCTCACTCTCTTATGTTGATTTTTCTTTTTCCTTCTTTTAATTCCAGTTTCTCTCTACATCTATATCCTCCCCCTCCTACTCAGCTCTCTGCACATTCTGATCGAACCTTCTATGCGTTAACCTGTACCTCATTCCGAACAACCACCACACATGATTTGTTTATATTGATCAAATAGTTGTGTAGACATAAACTCAGTCCCTCCATCAGATCGACATTACCTGCACAGGTACAACTTGTGAGTGGATTTCGTGGACGGAAACTGAAAGAAACACATCGTATATATGTGCATGTATATATGTGGGGGGATGTGTGTTTGTGTGTTCGTGTCTATGTTTGACACCCACCTCCGCCTGGCAACCGGTGTTTAAACCCCATAAATAAGCAATTCGGCAAAAGAAACCGATAGAATAATTACCAGCTTAACAAAAATAAGTACGGGGGTCGATCCATTTGACTAAAATTTCTTTAAGACGGTGCCCCAGCATGGCCACAGTCTAATGACAGAAACAAGTAAAAGGATAAAAGAGAAAGAGAATTATATGTGTGTGTGTGTGTATTGTGTGTTTGTGTGTGTGTTCATGTATGTGTGTGTCTACGCACGCGTGCGTAGATTAGATATTTTCCGTGTCCAACATGACTTACACAGGCTGTTACAAATTAGGAGCGGCAAGTCCATGTTGAACTTTGACCTACTAATAAATAGCAGCTATGTTGTCATTGAATCATACTCTGCTTTCTTCACATGACAAAGGTCATACTAAATAATGTAGACCTAAATAAAGTATATTCAGTTTTTGTTCTGAAAGTCTATGGTCACATTTATAGACTAAGTAGCGATACCTAGGAAACTGAAGCTCAGCAGACGGACTTTAAGTTTGCGATACGCAGATTCCTAGTTCAGACGAACAGATGCTATTGCCGAGGGGTAAAATTAATCAAATGATACGTACGTGTCAGCAGAAACGGTAAACAACAAGTCTATGACAATGTATCTGATAGAAGACGAACGGTCACCAGAAGACGTGTTTGGGTCAATAAAGATTACTAAAAAATTCATAGTAAAGAAAGTTCTCTTCTAGAGAACATAGCAGAGCTAATCGACCTTGGATATCTGAAGAGAACCTACGACTGACTGATCAAAAGGAAGCGATCTGCCGAAGAGAATGCCGAGCAAAGATACCAAGAGATCAAAAGAGCAGTGCAAAGTGCAAAAGACAAAATCAAATTGTTGGAAGACAAATGTGCTGAGGTTGAAAAGCAATTAAAACATAATACAAGAAAGGTGCACAACATTATCAAAACCTTAAAGGAGAGGATTGCAACCAAAGCAAAGAAACACCAAAGACGTAGACGATAAACTACTTGATGATCAACAAAGCATTCGCTAAAGATAGAAAGAATATGGAGAAAGATTATATGAGGATCAGTAGAAATCAATCATGATGAAATATACGACTACCTAGGACTATTCGAATTGGAAGTAATTGGAGACACTTTTCGAAGACTTTCAAATAACAAAATTTATTGACGTTCTATCCGTAGATCTATTAAACGCGATCAGATGATGAAGAATGTGTTGTGGAAACTCTGTATAATAAGATCTTTGACCCTGGTGAATCACCGACGGACTGGGTGAGAACAGGAATTATTTTAATACCAAAAACACTAGGAACCACCAAATATACAAATCGTCGCATCACTGCTATAATTTGCAACACAAGCAAGATCCTCCTGCGTATCTTGCTTCGAAAGAAAGTAGGAAAAAGGGGAAATGCAAGCGAAACAGCATGGTAAAAGCATGAGAAGTAAATGTCCCTCTACACATGGCCTTTATAGAGTACAAATAGCATACAACGATCTGGTCTGTCTTGAAAGGAATGGGTGTGAATGGTAAAGTTGTCGTCCTATCTAATATTTTTACAAGAACCAACATGTAGCCGGCAGAGTGGAGAAGGAACACAAGAAATGGTTATATAAGAAATTAATGCGTAAAGGTTGTCTCCCTTCAGTCATGCGCTTCAACTTGTAATCTGAGATATAATGTGATAGTCTATTCATCTACATCAGTGGAGAGAACATCGATAGTCTACTGTATGCAGAGGATTTAGTACTTATTCCAATATCAGCATTGATGCTACTGTCGAGAGGATTCTTACTGGAAATCAATACAAAGGCAGAAACACCAGAGCAACTCAACTCCCAGTGCGAAGGGGTTATCAACACGGGGCACAAAGATCAACGTTAAAATCACCAAATACAATCTGGAAAAACAGAGCTCTTAACATGAATATCAGATTAAAAGTCGTGAAGACACTAGTTTGATCTGTTGTACTATATGGACATGAAATGCAGACCATAAGAGTAAATGGCTTGCAATTCCAATGCACTTGAAACAACGTGGTATCGCAGAGTAAAGAGAATGAACCGAACTCACCCTCGAACAATCGACTCAGTAATTAACGAAATGGAAACAAAAAAAAGAGAAAACTTCAGTATTTTTGGGATGTGGTCAAGACCTGGAACGTCGACGCTTACATTTTAGGGGGGTTGAGTCTATTGGAAATGCGGGGAACCAGAAAGACGCTGACTGAGCGACATCAAGGAATTGCTCGTAAGACCTCTGGTTGAGTGCTCGACCAAAGTTAGAAATTCTAAGGAAGGAGATGGTGCTTACGTCCATGGTGCCCCGGCCTCCGACCCTCAGAAATAGGATGGGTCTAGTCAAAACTTATATGTGTGTGTGTGTGTGTGTGTGTGCGTGTGTGTGTGTGTGTGCGTGTGTGTGTGTGTGTGCGTGTGTGTGTGTGTTTGTGTGTAGTTATGAGAAAGCTTTTCACATGTACAATTTTAAATTATAGTTTTGGTGCACATCTATATGTGTGTGTTTGTATAGTGTATATACGTTACACACACATGCAAACACACACACACACACACACACTCATATATATATATATATATATATATATATATATATACAGAAATTGACAGTGACAGAGAGAAAGAAAAAGTATGGCGATAGATAGATAGATAGATAGATAGATAGATAGATAGATAGATAGATAGATAGATAGACAGACAGGTAGGTAGGTAGATAGATCACGATTATTTGTAGTTGTAAACACTAATCTGTTTAAAAAAACCTAAGATATTATTCACGCAAAACATTCATGCATATAAACAACACACAGATAAACACACATACACACACGCACATAACAATGTAGTCATGAGTGTGTATGTATGTGTGTGGTGTGTGTGAGTGAGTGTGTGCGTGTGTGTGTGTGTGTGTGTGTACATACGGGTGCATACGAATATTGATCTGCACGTTGCAGCGCAGTAGCTGTGTGAAAAACAGGAACAAGGATTAATTATAGAGAAGGTCACAGCGATTTAAATCTGCGCTCACTGACTCGTGTACATTTTAGGAAATCTTTCTACCTGTCTAAAACGGTAAAGCGATTTAAAATAGACTGAGAGGATTGGCTCCGAAAAAGTTTCGTTCTTTTGAAACAAGACACTTCTATGAAACCTATTTCAGCCTAATGTATTATTTTAATTTAAAAGGGATTAACAGCCAATAAGTATTAATGTAAAGGGGGTATACATTGTCTGAAACAGGAACTCGGGATCTTTTCGGTTAGAACGGCAGTTTCTTTCTAGCATGTCATATGAAATTGTCACCCATAATAATGACCCTAGTATCGATCTATTGCATTTCAATCTATTTTAGGGTTAGGGATAGTTAGGGTTAGTTAGGGTTAGGGTTAGGTTTAGGGGTAGGAGAAATGGTATCTTTTTTTTTTTCACAAATGTAAATAAACCCAATCTATTTCTTAAACGAGGGACATATTCATACGGCACAGAATGTTTATAAACTCAATACACGTCATTGATTGGTTGAAATTGCAGAAATTGAAGAAAAATAACAACAAATATCTTTCAAACCATAGAATTTTCCCAATAAAGCCAAGAGAAAAAGATGTTTTATAAACACATTCTACCAGTATACGAAGTTTAAAATTTTTTAGTTACCTAGAAATTATGTTAAAAACTGCCGTTCAAACCGAAACGATTCAGAACTTGTGTCACAGTAAAGTAATATATATATATATAATCCTTTCTTCTAAAGGCACAAGGGCCTAATACGGTGAGACACGTACAGCTTGCGGCGAGTTTCGAACTGGCGACTTTCAGAGTGTGAAACAGACGTGATAACCACTCAACCACAGAACCAGTTATCATTAAAGTAATACGTATAATGTCCGTGTTCGAGGGTGTGCATGTGCACGTCCGTATGAGGGCGTGGGAGCTTGTGTGTATGTGCGTGTATGTTTGTGTGTGTGTGTGCGCGTGTGTGTGTGTCTGTGTGTGTGTGTGTGCGCGCATGGTAACTAGACACGTATGAACTTCTCAATACATGTCTAGTGTAATCAAGAGGTTTACTCAACGAACGTATGAGTGCTCTACAACTGTTTATAAATTAGTTGGGGCTATAGCCAATATCTGAGTGTTGGTAAAATACCTAAAGAAATGGAAGCATTAAACGGAAAGAACAATTCTCTACCATAATTTAATGTACAATACACACACACACACATGTGTATGTGTGTGTGTATATATATGTATGTATGTAATGTATGTATGTGTGTATGTATGTATGTATTTATGTATATATATAGTGTGTGTGTGTGTCGCGCGTGGTTTAGTGGTTACTGTATTCGGCTTATGATCGTAAGGTCGTGAGCTCGATTCCCAGCCGTGCTCTGTGTCCTTGACACTTCAAATTCTCGTTGCTCCCGTTCACTTAGCTGGCAAAAATGAGATGTTACATTCGGTGTCACGCTGACTCTCCCTGAGAACTACATTACGCGTGGGAGTATTTGAGGGTTGCTAGGCAAGTTGCACGTTAATTTCACGACTAAGCTGTTTCAACACGTGTCTTCCACGGTTACGTTCCAGGGTATCACAAGACTTCCCCTATAAATTACGGATGCAAATCATCTGACGAGATTCTATAGAGCTTCCATCACAGTGTATACAAAATATATATATACACGCACATACACACACACACACATACACACATACACACACACACACACACACGCACACACACACACAAACATACACGCACATACACACAAGCTCCCACGCCCTCATACGGACGCGCACATGCACACCCTCGAACACGGACATTATACGTATTACTTTAATGATAACTGGTTCTGTGGTTGAGTGGTTATCACGTCTGTTTCACACTCTGAAAGTCGCCAGTTCGAAACTCGCCGCAAGCTGTACGTGTCTCACCGTATTAGGCCCTTGTGCCTTTAGAAGAAATGATTATATATATATAATAGAGATACAAAATACAAAATAGCATCTGCTCTAGACCACATGCATCGGGATTGAAACCGGGAACTCCCGGCTGCAACGCGATTTTCTTAACCATTCGGCTAAAATCTAGATATATAGCATTTCTTCCTACAGAAACGCGGGAAGAATTTGGATAGTTTTAGAGCTTTGTGTTGATTTTCTTCAAAATAATTCCTAGTAGGCACGCGCTTCCACTAAAGTTGACCAACATAAACACTGTGAATATGCCTTGGTATGTAACCTCTTCTGCAAATATTTGCCTCATCGCCACAGAATAATTAGTTGCAGTCTCTATATAAACATTTGCAGTTTTACGGGTCATTGTCATGGTAAGAAAATTATGACGCCTATTAAACCTTTTAAACCGCCCTTTCTTATAAGGATATTTTAAATCACATGTCGCATTTGCCCCTCCTGCCAAATCGCTTATATCATCGCTATGTTTATCGTCTCATTACTTTCATCCACACTCAAGAACATTTCCATTCTAAGCATCACTTCAAATCTATGAAAAATAATATCCGGGTATTCAACAGAGTTGCTGCATGAGGACTTTCCCTAATTCTTATTTTTATTAACATATAATATAAAATACAGTATACGTTTCGAGCATTGATATTTTCCCAATTCTTGTGCGTTTTACCACGCATGAAAGCTCTGTAAAATATCGAGTTGAACATCCAAAACAATTCCTGTGCAGTTCCAATTTGTAACACTATCTTTTCTTTCCATTGGTGGCCTCTTTCCATTCATCTACACTAAGGGTTATGCACTATAATTTACATGTTATTAGTTAAGTGTAGCTGTATCTAAGTTAGACAGAAGATCCAAATAGCATCACACGAGAATACGAGGAAGGTAAAGATTTTCTGTTACTGCTTTATTATTTCAGATGCAGAAATATTCAGAGAAATTGGTGAAAGGATGAATTGGGAGAAAGTAATCATTGATTATAGTAAGAAGACACAGATCAGTTAAAATTGCGGTATTAGTTAAACTAGGTGAAGTGTGCTTAAGATGGATTACCTTGATGCTGGCAATGGTGTATATTAATATCAAAGAAAATATGTTTAGTTGAAATTTTCAATTATCAATACACAAAGGTTTCTTCATACTTCGAAGAAAACCATGTCAGAAACGTTTCAGTTTCAAATTTTTCATGATTTGAAATTAGACATAATTTTCTTGGCAGTGTTTGAAAGAATATTAAGCTACGCCGCTTGCTGTGTGGTGATTACGTACCGCTTTGTTTCTTTCGTTTGTTTTTCATTAGAGAACAGTTACGTAATTTGTATTCGTAACGGAGTTTCACTATATGTCTATAATACAGCATTGATTTTCCTGTTGCTATGTTTATGGTTATTTAGAGTGTAATAGTGTAGGAGTAATTGCAAGGAACCAGAAATCAGCGAGGAAGAGAAAACATTACTTAAATGTGTTGTTACTTTATAGGTTTTGTTAACAAATTTGTGTTGTGCCCTGTAGCGGAGAGTTAATTTATGGCACTCGCTAGCACGAACCTATACACGTTAATGCATGCATGCACACAAACGCAGACATGGATATTCACACACATATGCAATGCACACGCATACATGCATACATCATCACATATAATCAGTGTCATATATACACTTCATATTTCACATCTTTCATTTTTCTCTCCTCTTGCTCTCGCTCTTAGAGAGTATATTCATACATACACATACGTACACACACACATTTTTATATATATACAGAGAGAGAGAGGGAAAAGTCAGAAAGAAAGAAAGAAAGAAAGGAAGGAAGGAACAAAGAAAGAAACAAGGAAATTGAGAGAAATATATTTAGATATAGATGTATATTATATACATATGCATATATATATGTATGTATATACGTATATAGATAGATACAAAGATAGAGAGATAGAGAGATAGATACGTACATACATACATACATACATACATACATACATACATACATACATACATACATGCACTTACAGAGAGAGAGTGAGAGTAGAGAGAGTCAGGGAAAGAGAGAAAGAAGTGTGTATGTGTATGTATGAATTATGGTTACATTCCGTAAACATTACCTGCTTTAAGCAACCCCCCTCACAATTATAGAATGTAATTGTATTAGGTATAACCATACATTAAATAAAATGGCCGCTAATTTTCAACGGCAGCCATCTTAATGGTCTTTTAGCAAGACATTTTTCTTATTTATGTAATATTCCACTGAATCTCTTAGGAAAACTATATATTCCTTACTTGAAGTGTCAGAATAAATGTTTCAAACATTTTGCCAACTTTTTATGTATCCATCCAATCAAATACCATATGTGTGTGTGTGTGTCTATATATATATATATATATATATATATATATATATATATATAGATATCTATATAGATGTGTGTGTGTATATGCGTATATATATATGTGTGTGTATATGTGTATATATATCCATATGTATAGGTATATATATATATATATATATATATATACATGAATATTCATATGTACATGTATCTGTATGTATCTATATCCATATATATATATATACGTATCCCCACACACTCACATACACACACATATGTTGTGTGTGCGGATTGTTTGTGTGTTCATATTTATGTCTGTTCATTGTTAATCGGGTTTCAAATAATATGAGCAGGTGTATAAATTTGAAGCGTAGTTCCAGTTATAGACACATACATGCATATACATGTATAGGTTTAAATATATATGCAGAGTATGACGGGTAAATTGTCGCCATTTTATGTTTTTAATTTCGCACATGCGCATTGTTTATCATTGATTTTGTTGACTACACAGTATAGTAGGGTCAGTTGGGTACCGTCTGTAGGAAAAACAGCACTATGACGCAATTCACTCTGCCAGAAATTTTGAAACGACATGCTGTACTGCTTGGCATTCGAGCCGGAAGCTCCAATACGAACATATTGCGAACACACCGAATAACCGTTGGCTTGCCTTGTCCCCAAAACATGTACTGAGCTTGATAAAAATCAAACATCCAGTGAACATTATGGTGTTTGGTGTGATCATTAGTAATGGCGACGTTATGGCTCCATTCATCATCCCATACGGCCTGAGACTCGACACGGATTTCTATATCAAGTGCCTGGAGAAGGTAGTTCTGCCCTGGATGACGAGGGTGGCTGCTGGAAGACTATGGTTAGCAACAAGCCTCTGCACCATACCACACAAGCTGGAGAAAGTAGTCATGGCTGTCACACAGTTTCTGCGACCACAACACCCTTAACATGTGGCCACCTAACTTCCCAGACTACAAACCGCTTGATTATTATGTGTGGGGCGCAGTTGAGCATAAGGCTAACAAAACTCCTTGTAACATTAGAAATGAACTGAAGGCAAGGATTATGACAGCACTGACCAACTTGAACAAGAATGACACTTTCCATCTCTGTGTGTGTTCTTGCTCCACTTGCTCCATTCTGTTCTTCTAGCATGTGTATCCTTCTGTGCGCATGCGTTTGTGTCCTTGTTTGTGTGTGTGCGTGAATGTATATGTGTGTGTGTGTATGCTTGTCTGTGTGTGTCATAAATTTTAGTAGCCCCCATCCTCTCACTCTATTGTGCTGCTGCTGTCCTAAGACCCGAAAAAAATATGGTAAGTTCTTTATTCTTCTGTGTATGAGTGTTCGCGCTCAGTGTTTCCATCGTGGAAGTTGTTATTGCCATCGTTGGCACCGTTGCTGCTGCTGCTGGCCGTGTTAGATGTGTTGTGGACATCCTTATGGCCATTCAGGAAATTTCAGTTGCATTTGTTCATTTTATCTGTCTTACAATTTTCACAAATATGTAGCAGATATATTTATATATATATTCATTTATCTATTCATATCTTTATTTACTTATTTTTTATACATATATCTCTATTTCTCGTGTCACAGGTAAGTGCATATTTTTCTATTATGTGTGTACCATCCTGTATGTTTCTGTGTATTATTTACGGTTTTTTCTCTGCTTTTTTCTTTCACTTTTCCTCTCTCTTCACATACACACACATATCCATATATATATGTATACATATATATATGCAAATATATCGAGAGACAGACACACAGACAGACAAAGACAGACACACAGACATACGGATATGTTTCTTTATTAGCCACACAGGGCTAAACACAGGGGAGACAAATTACAGAGTAGAGCTTTTCTTTTAGGGGAGAAAAAAAAGGAAGAAACAGACAGACAGACAAACAGACAGACAAACAGACACACAGACAGACAGACACACAGACACACAGACACACAGACAGACAGACAGATAGATAGATAGATAGATAGATAGATAGATAGATAGATAGATAGATAGATAGATAGATAGATAGATAGATAGATAGATAGATAGATAGATAGATAGATAGATAGATAGATAGATAGATAGATAGATAGATAGATAGATAGATAGATAGCATGTGCATGTATGTATATATTTATGCATATATGCATACACGCACGCAGAAACCTGTACACTCGTACACATACATGTGCACATATGTATATGCATACATGTGGTAAGATACTTGCTTCCCAATGTCATGTCTTCGGATTCAGTCTCATTGTGGAATGCCTTGGACAATTTTTTTCTCCTATAGCCACGGGAAGATCGAAGTCTTATGAGTGGATTTATTAGGCTGAAACTGAAAGAACCCTGTCGTATATGCATTTGTTCGCCTTTGCATTAGTGTTTTGTCTTCCATCACCGTTTGGCAACTTAGCGGATTGTCTAAAATAACTCATAAAATAAGTCTTGAGGTTGATTTATTCGACTAAATCTTTCAGTCTAGTACCCCAGCATGGCCGCATTCGAATAACTGAAACAAGAAGATGATAACTATTCACACGATTTGTGAACAAATCTATAAGATTTGTTAATATCTCTTGAATCACGATCACGTAAGCATATTAAGATACACCCATATATATATATATATATATATATATATAATAATAAATATTAGGGAATAAATCCAAATTTACAAGGAAAAATCAGATTTAAGATTGAATCCAATTTTATAGTAAAATATTATATTATATCAAATTAGAGACAAAACCACTATTATGCAAATCAAACAAAGAAAGACTTAAGCCAATACATAAAATAATTTATATAAATTATTTTATGTATTGGCTTAAGTCTTTCTTTGTTTGATTTGCATAATAGTGGTTTTGTCTCTAATTTGATATAATATATATATATATATATATATATATGTATATATATTAGGGTGAGTTTACGAAAAAAAACAAAAGACGAAGACAGGTGGTGTACAAAACAAACAGATGTATTAGTATAACGCCCAGGAATAGAAAGTCTTTTACGTTTCGAGCCTACGCTCTTCTACAGAAGATACACAGAAAAAACAAGGAGAGAAAACAATGTGTGTAGTGGCTAATGATCTATCATGGCGACTATATATATACCTATCTGCGAGTTTTTCTGTGTAAGTTTAATCGTGTGTGTCTGTGTGTATGTGTGTATGTGTGTATGTGTGTATGTGTGTGTGAATGGAAAAAGCTAAATGCTTCATTCAATTCACTTCAATTTTTCCATAATTTGTTAATAATTCTAAAACAAAAAAATACAAATTGATACTTTCAAAATTTTGATATCGACGATATATATTTTATTGTCTGCCCATGCCGTAAAAAAAAATCAGTTTCAGTGCAGTAATGCTAAAGTTTTTTGGTTTTTTTTGTAATAGTAGTAGTAATAGCACTAGCAGCACTGGTAGCAACAGCAGCACTAGCAGCAACGGCAGCACTAGCAGCAACAGCAGCACTAGCAGCAACAGCAGCACTAGCAGCAACAGCAGCACTAGCAGCAACAGCAGCACTAGCAGCAACAGCAGCAGCACTACCAGTGCCAGCAACAGGAGCAGCACTAGCAGAGGCAACAGCAGCACCAGTAGTAATGGTAGTAATAGTAGTTGTAGTTGTAGTAGTAGTAGTAGTAGTAGTAGTAGTAGTAGTAGTAGTAGTTACTGTTATTGTTGCTGTTGTTGTTTTCTTGCACCTGTCTAACTCTGGCTCTGGTTATGAAAATTTATTATTAAAGACGCTCCAGCAATGCAGAGACTGTCTCCCATCTTAAGATGATACAATGTGCCGTAAGCTTAGTTACGGAGACGTAAACACACCAACACCGGCTCTCAAGTGGTGGCGGTGCATGCACGCATGCAAACACACACACATGCACACACACACACACGTACAATGCGCGCGCGCACACACACACGTTCCAGCAAACTAACATAAATTATATATGGCACACATGTAGGTAGATATATATATATATATATATATATATATAGGTTTCAGATTTTGGCACAAGGCCAACAATTTTAAAGAATGGTAGTAAGTCGATTACATCGACCCCATTACTCAACTGCTACTTATTTTATCTATCCCTAAAACATGAAAGGCTAAAGTCAACCATAGCTGAATTTGAACTTAGAACATGTAGTCAGAGGAAAATGTACAATTTAAATATATTGAACGATATCTCTCACCGGATGGAGGACTTTTGTTGTTGATCCTACCTATCACAGAAAGTAAAGCGTATATATATATATATACGAGGCGTAGGAGTGACTGTGTGGTAAGTAGCTTGCTTACCAAGCACATAGTTCCGGTTTCAGTCCCACTTCGAGGCACCTTGCGCAAGTGTCTTCTACTATAGCCTCGGACCAACCAAGGACTTCTGAGTGGATTTGGTAGATGGAAACTGAAAAGAAGCCCGCCGTATATATATGTATCTATATATATATGTATGTGTGTGTGTATATGTTTGCATGTCTGTATTTGCCCTCCCCCCCAACGTCGCTTGACAATCGATGCTGGTATGTTTACGTCCCCGTAACTTAGCGGTTCGGCAAAAGAGACCGATGGAATAAGTACTAGGTTTACGAAGAATAAGTCCTGGGGTCGATTTGCTCGAGTAAAGGCGGTGCTCCAGCATGGCCACAGTCAAATGACTGAAACAAGTAGGAAAAAAAGAGTAATATAGATACGTGTGTGTGTATTTATGTATGTATGTATGTCTACTCTTTCTCTCTTTTACTCTTTTACTTGTTTTAGTCATTTGACTGCGGCCATGCTGGTGCACCGCCTTTAATCGAGCAACTCAAACCCAGAACTTATTCTTTGTAAGCCCAGTACTTATTCTATCGGTCTCTATTGCCGAACCGCTAAGTTACGGGGACATAAACACACCAGCATTGGTTGTCAAGCAATGCTAGGGGAACAAGCACAGACACACAAACATACACGCACACACACTTATCTATACATATATACGACGGGCTTCTTTCTTTTTCCGTCTACCAAATCCACTCACAAGGCTTTGGTTGGCCCGAGGCTATAATAGAAGACATTTGCCAACGGTACCACGCAGTAGGACTGAACCCGGAACCATGTGGTTGGTAAGCAAGCTATTTACCACATAGCGATTCCTACACACACACACATACACACACATACACACACACGCGCACACACACATACATTGAAAGAAAATACCAGCCAAAGCGAAAAAACAATATATGCCACAAATCGTCTGAATATGTTGAAATGTCAGAGCAGTATCGGTGACAGATTTAAGAGACCATCTGATTGGTGGGATAATAAACAAAAATTATAGATGGCGCTTTCATAATGTAAAGGTTAGTGGGTAACATCAACAATCGATTTTATTTTCGTTTGTTACAGATTATTATCATTAGTCAAACTAGTATTATCATTATTACTAGCATTGTTATTGTTGATGTTGTTTGTACTTGTAGTTGGTGTTCCTGCGGTCGTTGTTTTTGTTTCTCTTCTCCGATAATTGTTGATGTGTCGGTATGCGCTCCACTGTTCTTGATTGTACATATACATATATAAATATATATATATATGGGTGTGTATATAGATAGATAGATATGTATTTAGGTATGTTCATATATATATATATATATATATATATATATATATAACATACCTAAATACATATCTATTTATCTATATACATATGTATATATATATATGTATATATATGTAGATAGATATATATATATACATATATATAAATATATATATATATGGGTGTGTATATAGATAGATAGATATGTATTTAGGTATGTTTATATATATATATATATATATATATATATATATTATATATATATATAAACATACCTAAATACATATCTATTTATCTATATACATATGTATATATTATATATATGTATTATATGTAGATAGATATGTATTTAAGTATCTTTATATATATATATATATATATATATACATATATATATACACACACACACACACACACATATATATATATATATATATAAACAGACATACACGTATGTATATATGTGTATGTATGTATATAAATAAATATATATATGTATATATATATGTATGTATATATATATGTATATATATATATGTATATATATATATATATATATATATATATATGAGTAGTTGAATGAATTATCTTATTAAGATAAGGATATATATATATATATATCTTCTCTGAGTATTTATTTGTTGATATAAGAACACACATACAAATATGCGGTGCACGCCATATTTAAATACACAAACTTCCTGATACTAATTAGTAGACGTTTTAATGCATCAATACATATATACATATATATATATATATATATATATATATATATATGAATATATGTATGTATATATAGAGATAGATAGATAGATAGTTATACATATACGCGCACACTCACACATTCACACAAACACATGCATACAGACACACACACATTTTTATATATAAATATATATATATAAACGTGTGTATATGCGCATCTTTCTCGATGCAGCATATATATTTACTATGAACAGAGTATCCTCTTGAAAGACATTGGTCACTAGGAATATGTTTGTCTTCTCATGGGAGGTCGTCAAACATTAAAATAACATTGCCAGTTATTCCTGTACATTGACCTATCAGGAATATCCAGTAGTATGAAAACAATAGCAGGCCATGTAGAGATCTAGAAGGCGGCGGGGATGTATTTGTAAAGAAATAGAATAACAATGGAAATGACTGTGAAGTGGTAATATGTAAATTTTGAAAAAATATATTTCTCCGTTATTTTTATTGTATCAGTAGTACGTTGTACGCTACAAAATTCTATTTTTGAAGACAAATGAATTTAATAGAAGCATCCGGTTGTGAGTTTATCTTCTGACAAACGTTGCGACATTCCAAATAATAATTTCGAATTTCGATAGGAAACTAGTACTTTTACAGAACAGGAATTAGTCGATTCTATTATTCTTAGTACTTAAGTCGTACATTATTTTTATCGATCTCGAATCCATACAGTTCTAGGATCTTTTCGGTTTGAACGGTAGTTTTTTCTAGCGGTGTCATATGAAATTGTCACCCATAATTATGACCCTAGTATCGATCTATTGCATTCCAATCTATTTTAGGGTTAGGGTTAGAGTTAGGGTTATTTAGGGTTAGTTAGGTTTAGTTAGGGTTAGGGTTAGGGGTGGGGGAAGGGTATCATTTTTTTCTTCAGAAACGTAAATAAACCCAATCTGTTTCTTAAAAGAGGGACATTTTCATACGGCACAGAATGTTTTTACCTCAATAGACGTCATTGATTGGTTGAAATTGCAGAAATTGAAGAAAAAACAACAAATATCTTACAAACCTTAGAATTTTCTGAATAAAGCCAAGAGAAAAAGGTGTTTTATAAACACATTCTACCAGTATACGAAGTTTAAAAGTGTTTTGTTACGTGGAAATTATTTTTAAAACTGCCGTTCAAACCGAAAGGATCTCAGTTCTGGGTTGACTTCTGTAGATTTTGAACTGAGAAGAAGTGGTGGAACCAATAATGCAAGGCATTTCTTCTTGGTGTTTGTGTTCTGGGTTCAAATGCCGCCAAGTTTAACTTTGACTTTCATCCGTTTGAGGTCGATAAATTACGTGAGGGGATTAAACAAGTACCAGTAAATCACCTGGGATCGATGTGATCGGCAATCCCCTTTTCCCAAAAGCCGATGGTCTAAACTTTGAAATTATTTATCTTATAATATTTGGATGGCGGGGTAAGTCGATTACATCGACCCCAGTCCTCAACTGGTGCTTATTTTATGGACCCCGGCAGAATCTGATCTCAACCTTCCATCGAGAGCAACTTTGCCTTTCATCCTTTCGAGGTCAGCAACGCTTATCATCATTTCCAGGTCAATAATACAAATAGCAGTTGAAAACTGGGGTCACAGTGATCGACTTACCCCCTCTACCGAAGTTGCTGGCTTTGTGTCATAATTTGAAATCAATATTATTTTAATTTTATATTCAAGAAAAAGAAATGGCGATATGCTGAAGGAATTGAACACCAAAATGCGGGACATAAAAACATTTGAAATTAAATATTCATTTATTATGACAAAACTAAAAACAATTATGTAAAATAGACGAGTCTATACGAATGCCATATTTTTAATTGTATTGCAAATGAGTAAACTTAAGCGTAAACGTCGCCCTCTTCAAGCCTAGCCAGGCTCATGGGCCCGGTTTCCCGGTTTCTGTGGCGTATGTGTTCCCCCAGGCTAGACGAGACGCCAGTCCATCGCAGCGTCACTCAAGTAACTGGAAGAGAGAGTAAGAGAAAGTTGGGGCGAAAGAGTACAACAGCATCCCCTGCCGGAGCTTCGTGGAACTTTTAGGGGTTTTCGCTTAATAAACACACACAACGGCCGGTCTGGGAATCGAAACCGCGAGTCCGCTGCCCTAACCACTGCACCATTGCGCCTCCCAAAGTAAAGTGTAATGGAATATATCAAATGAATTACACAATTGAAGTCCAAAAACTTTCACTAAAACATATCCATCATCGAAGGTATTATCTTTCTAACTGTTATTAATCTAATTTCATATAGAAGCCATCATAAAGACCTCAGCAAACCGGTTTATCAGTAAAATTTAGAATTAGTAAAAGCATATTATTCGATTTGGAAATTCAAATGATATCACCACTATATCACACGGACACACACATACACATACATAGACAAATACACACATACATACACACATGCATACATACATACATATATACATGCACACCACACACACACATGCACACACAACCGCAAACGCCCACCTTCAGCCACACACACATACACACACGTACATATATGATATAACGGTCTAAACCCAAGTCTGTGGTAACGCATTCAAAATGTTCTGTTTAAAACTACACGCACGCGTGCGCACAAGCACACACATATACAACACACACACATATACATATACTGTACATATATATGCATATATATATATAAAGTTAATCCAAACAAGAAAACACAAAAAAACACAACAACGCGAGTACGTGGAACAAATATAGTATTATTGGACGCTCAGGAAAGAAGGAAAGAAGGAGGGTTTAACGTTTCGAGCGGAGCTCTTCGTCGGAAACATAGGAGAAGGAAAGATCCAGAGAAGGGAAGACAGAGGAAAAAATCGCCAACGGTACACACGAGGTCACATATATATCTGTAAATGTGATATGTGACAATTATTCGGTAGTAATGATAAAACTCCGAGTTTCGGATGTCGGGGCGGAAATCCACGCCGCCATATCTTCAATTATCCGGCCATCGGATAATTGACAATTATATTTTAAATGATTGCAACTTCCCTGTCATCAGGACGAAAACAATTAGATAAAAGAAAGATAGATAGATAGATAGATAGATAGATAGATAGATAGATAGATAGATAGATAGAAAGATAGATAGATAGATAGATAGATAGATAGATAGATAGATAGATAGATAGATAGATGCAAATATATGCATGCAAATATATGCATATATATGAAATAAATAAATATATGCATAATATATGTGTATGCGTTCGTCTGTCTTTATGTTCTGAGTTCAAATTCCGCCGAGGTCGAGTTGCGTACCGGGGTCGATCTAATTGACTGGTCCCCTCCTCAAAATTTTCGGGCCTTGTGCCTGGAATAGAAAAGAATGTGTGTTTGTGTGTTTGTGTGCTTGTGTGTGTGTATACGTGAGGGCGCATGGTTGATTGGTTAGAGCGCCGGGCTCACAATCATGGGGTAGCGAGTTCGATTCCCGTACCGGGCTGTGTATTGTATTCTTGAGCAAGACATTTATTTCACGTTGCTCCAGGTCACTCAGCTGTAGAAATGAGTTGCGATGTCACTGGTACCAAACTTTATCAGACTTTGCCTTCCCCTTGGATAACTTCGGTGGCATGGAAAGGGGGGAGGCTGGTATGCATGAGCGACTGCTAGTCTTCCATAAACAAACTTGCTCGGACTTTTGCCTCAGAGGGGAATTTTCAAGGTGCAATCCCATGGTCATTCATGACGAAAGGGAGTCTTTACCCTTTTTTTATATATATATATATATGTACATATGTATATATATATGTGTGTGTGTGTGTGTGTGTGTGTGTGTGTGTGTTTATTCTTTTCATTGGTTCAATCATTAGACAGCGGCCATGCTGGAGGACCGCCTTGAAGGATTTCAGTCGAATGCGTCGATTCCTATTTTGTTTTCAAGCGTGAACACACCTACCTCGGTTGTCAAGCCGTAATGAGAGACAAACTCAACCACATAAATACACACGCACGCACACACACACACACACACACACACATATATATACGACATGTTCCTTTCTGTTTCCGTCTACCAAATCCACTTATATGTGTGTGTTGTGTGTGTGTGTGTGTGTGTGTGTATGTGTGTGTGTGTTAAATAGAATGAGACAACAAAGCCAAGTCAATGTGAAATTTCTAGGACCAATTCCTTGGATAATGGAACTGCAACTGTAGCAACATCTAGCATATATTTTTATTCTCTTATTTCCCTTTATACTTCCGATCTCTCTTCCTTTTCAAAATAACTTCTTACATTGAACTCTACAGTTTCCCTCTGTTTAACTTTCTCATATCGTCTCTGATGAAGGGATATTTATCATATCCTTGAAACAACTGTAAGACTACCTTTCTCTTTATAAATGTCCTAGAAATTTCGCACTGCCTTGGCTTTGTTGTCTCATTATAATTAACATATACATGCTTACACGGGACCCGCATTAGACTCGTCATTCATACTGTATCGAAACGGGAATCTAACTATGACTCTTCCGTAGCACTTATATACTCCCAGAACCATCAGCTGGGAACTCAATATGCATTACCGGTGGAACACATTCTAATCTCTGCATACCATTCGGTCTTTTCATTGGTTTACTCTTTCCTCCACATCGATGTTTTTCTCATTGGAGAAACCTAAAAACATTCCAGCTTCTCGATGTTGTAACTAGTTTAG
Source organism: Octopus sinensis (assembly GCF_006345805.1). Classification (NCBI taxonomy): domain Eukaryota; kingdom Metazoa; phylum Mollusca; class Cephalopoda; order Octopoda; family Octopodidae; genus Octopus; species Octopus sinensis. Next base: position 103,062,975 of record NC_043006.1, on the reverse strand, counting down.
CAATCGCTTTGAAGGAATCGAACGATTTTCTCTTCTTCCATCCAACATAAACTGAATCCTCCGCTTCACAGATGACTGGTACCGGACACGTCTTCATGCGCAACACTTCTGAGGGTGCATTCTTAAACCGTGAAGTATATACAATGGTTGTGACTGACAATCCGGGGTCCCCTTTATCGATTATTTCTAAGATTTTTGTACAAAATTATGTGTAATGATGGTATTACGAACCTATATGAATATATATATATATATACATATACACACACACACACACACACACACACACACACACATATATATATATATATATATATATATATATATATATATATATATAATATATTATATATATATATATATATACGTCTTTCGTTTAGTTGTTGATGTTCGATCTCAGGGAGTAGATTATAATTTCAATATTATGGTAGCAGAAAAGGAATTTTAACTCCTATTTCTAAATTCGGTATGTGGTGAAGCAATTAGCTGACCCCTAATTATAATTATGCTTATAATTATAGAATATTTGTATAATTTTACCTAAAAAGATTATTTTAACGTACCAATCTGCTTGGTAAGATTATTAATTATTAATAATTAATTTATTTTACCCTTTTATTATTAATACTGAAATTATATATATATTTCACACACCAACTTTCTCACCTATACATATATATATATCATGAAGATCATAATGACACCACATTATAAAAAATTCTCGAGATGTAAAGAGCTTAATGCAATTTTGTAGTTTAGCTTATAAATTTCATTTTATCATTTTACGAGGTAAACTGGATGTAAACTGTGACTGTTTGTTTCAGGTAATAGTAGTGATGTTCAAGCTGTCAGTGTTGCAAGTGACAAAATTTAGGTTACATATAGGACTTGAATAACTAAAATAAAATAAAAACGTAGAATAAGGACCTTGAATATATAAAACACTTTGATATAGTCTCAAAATGTTTGTATCGGACTATTGGCTTGTCTTTTTGATATATGATGTCAAAAGCAACGTATGTTTATATTCACACACACTAAAGAAACCCTTTTTTGTATTTTTTCGTGTTTGTATGATTGTCTTTCGTGTCTGCTTTTCTGTAGTTATGTGATTAAAAATATTTTGACAGATATTTTGAATTGTGACGACATAAAGACATGAATACTGAACCAGTTTCTTTTTTTTTTTTCACAGTGTGAAAGGTTTGTGAAGCACCAAGCTTTCCTGATAGAACATACTTTACTAAAGATTCTCTTTTTCAATCTTCAGCTATTTGCATTATCCTTTTTGTACATTGTCTCCACTACGTAGCACGTTAGGCAAGTGCCTTCTACTATAGCCCCGGGCCAACCAAAGACTTGTGAGGGAGTTCGGTAAACAGAAACTGAAAGAAGCCCGTCGTAAATAAGCGTATGTGTGTGTGTGTGTGCGTGTCCGTGTATCCATGTGCGTATATCTTTGTACCTGTGTTTGTCCCGCACCATCGTTTGACAACCGTTGTTGGTGTGTCTACATACTGCAACTTAGCGGTCGACAGAGTAAGTACCAGACTTTAAAAATGAAGTACTGGGGTCGATTCATTCGACTCAGAATCCAAGGCGATGCCGCAGCATGGCAGCAGTTTAATGGCTAAAACTAGTAAAAAATAAAAGATATTTGCAGGAAAATCCAGCGAACGGTGATCCATACTCAGCTGATTATTTTCTGATTTGAGGACTCAGTAATTTAGCTTTAATACAGAAAAGAGAAATGCAAAATAGGATAAAATTCGGGACGGTTTACGTAACAGAATGCTCATACGTTACACGTATTCCTCGAAAATCAACAAAAAAACACACACACACACATATATATGTATATATATATGTGTAATTCTGAAACTAAAGGAGAAATAATTTAATTAAATTCTATTACGTAAAAATGTTGAAACTATGCATGGTACAAAGTTGAAGGGGATAAATGTTTTTATTTCTCCTTTAGTTTCAGAATTACTACTATTTTGCGGTTTGAGTTTAGCTGCTCTTTCAAGTGAGTTGAACGGCCTGTCAGGGTCATTCCTTAATACTATTGTTGTATATATATATATATATATATATATAGCAAGTCAAAATTAATGCTCGGATTTAATTTAATTTTATTAAATTCGATTACGTAAAAATGTTGAAACTATGCATGGTACAAAGTTGAAGGGGATAAATGTTTTTTATTTTCCTTTAGTTTCAGAATTACTACTATTTTGCGGTTTGAGTTTAGCTGCTCTTTCAAGTGAGTTGAACGGCCTCAGCCAGGGTCATTCCTTAATACTATTGTTGTATATATATATATATTATATATATATATAATATATATATAGCAAGTCAAAATTAATGCTCGTTACATATTTTCTCTTTATTTGAGCAAATTCGGCTTACAGCTGTTTCCTGTAGTCATTATAGGTCCTTTACAAATGGGTTTACTCAATTGGTGTATTGATCAACTAAGCAAAGCTGAAGGACCTAAAGAATTAATGCTAATTTCGGCAAACCCATTTCTGGGAAGATATTGATGACTATTATGTTAACTTGTTTTATATATCACTCTGTTTAAAAACCTGGTTTGCCCGGATCCCACTGACGGATTTACAATATAAAATTGTGATCAACCATAACATTGGACCCGATCATAAGAATACCTGGATATTTTCACTAATCTAGTAATATTGTTAGCTTGGTGTGAAGTATTTTCCCCGGATTAATAATCCCTCGCTATTAGGTATATATATATATAAATGAAAGGATGGAGTCGAACGACGATTTTAACAAAATTCCTTTACTCTCGACTCATGTTTCGAAGGCTGCATATTCCTAATTCCGAAGGAATAAAGGGTGCATTATGCCGCCATCTCATCAGGAAAGACAAGGAACTTATGTCAGCACCATGAAGAGCAAAAACGTTTAGATGACTGCCCACATGATGTCCACAGTAATAATGATGTCCACAGTAATAATAAGGAAACACTCATTATCACTGTGAACATCATGTGGGCAGTCATCTAAACGTTTTTGCTCTTCATGGTGCTGACATAAGTTCCTTGTCTTTCCTGATGAGATGGCGGCATAATGCACCCTTTATTCCTTCGGAATTAGGAATATGCAGCCTTCGAAACATGTGCCGAGAGAGTAAAGGAATTTTGATAAAATCGTCGTTCGACTCCATTCTTTCATTTATTCATAGTTAAAAAAACACACAAATTTACACACGAGAACATTATAGCTTCAACCGTGTTTTCTGACGTGAATTTGCTACCCAGGTATCGGTTAACCGAATTATCCATACTAGGATAATTCATTCACCTTCTTATATATATATATATATATATATATATAATATATAAATATATATATATATATACAAGTAAAGAGCATGACGGGGAGGAACGAGAGACCAAAAGGCCCGAATCTTTGCCATCCTGCACAGTTATCGGCAACGCAAACACTTTTGTCCAATGAGTCCACAACTATACTAGCTTTGTCCTAGTATTTATTCCTTCCTCTAATGCCACTCTGAATCTCACTACTGATTGAAGTGGTCAACAAATTCGACATTGTCACCCGTAACAGAGAGAGACGAGGTGGAGTCCTTCATGAAGTCAACAAAAAACTGCATCTTTGTCACGACCCAAAAGGCCAAGTGGTTCTGCTTCCTTACACAATGTCTTATGAAGAAAGGCTGAAGACGCTCGACCTTTTTCTCTCGAAAAACGACGACGCCGTGGTGATCTCATTCTCTCTTACAACATCATAAGTTGAAAGTGTAACCCCTCGAAAGAGCTGTTCTTCACTCCTGCTCCAGAGCGTGGGCAGCGGGGTCACTCCGAAAAGCTCTATCTACGACGATTTCATCTCAATCGAAGGAGAGGGGCTTTCTCCGTCGGGTTGCGGATCCGTGGAATAAGCTGCCGGACTAGATAGTGAAGATGCCGACGAACGCTCGGTTCAAAGTCTCTCTTGAACGGAAATGGCCTGAACTCTTTGTATGACCATCCTCCCTGTACATAACTCCCTGCACTCTCCTACATGGCCTTGCTTTTGCTTTTTGAGCCAATAAAAATTGATTGTTTGATTGATTGAGTGATTGATTGAAAGGAGAGTACTTGTTAAGACATCAAAAGACTCAGCTAGAATAACTTCGTCTTCAGCAAAACCTAGGTATGTAATAGTAGTTTCACCATTCGACCTAGTGTCCAATCTATCCAAGTGTTGGACAGAGTAGAAGGAAAAACACAACACCCACAGACCCCAGATCTAACTGGGAAAAAGTCAGACGTTGAGCTCCCAATCCGAACTGGAATGACTGTTCCGGTGTACAAGGCCACCATCAGCCCAGTCAGTTGAGGCAGTATACCTCGCATCTCCAGAACCTCCCAAAGCACATACCTGTCAAACGCCTTGTTGAGATCGAATAGGCTGCAAGCAGCCCCTGCCGAAAGTTCCCCTTGTATTCCATTAGTACCCGAAGAGCTAGGATTTTATCAGTGGTTGACCTCTCTGGCGCGAAATCTGACTGCACCGGTCGATGAGGCATAAACAAATGATTTTGCTGGCAGAGTCGTTTTTACTTTCTGAGTTCAAATGCTACTGAGGCCGACTTTGCCATTTATCATTTCCGGGTCGATAAAACAAGCACTAGTTGAGCAATGGGATTGATGTAATCGATTTATATCCCCCCGCCAAATTTCATGTCTTGTACCTGTATTAGAAAGAGGGATTTAATATTGTATTATGTAGTGAGATAGCGGTATCATTAACCGCGATAGTCAAAATATTTTACAGCTATTTCCTCCGGTTCTTCATGTCCTGAGTTCAAATGTTACCGAGGTCGACTTCGAAGTTATTAAGATAAGTACCAGTTTAACACTAGGCTCAATGTAATTGACTCGTCTCAAAAGTTTCAGGGGGTTTTTGCCTATATTGGTTTCAAATTTTGGCACAATGCCAGACATTTCGTAGTTGAGGGCTAGTCAATTACATCGAATCTGGTACTTATTTTATCGACCTCGCAAAGATAAAAGACAAAGTTGACCTTGGCGGAATTTGAACACAGAACGCAAACACGGGAAAAAAGCCGCTAAGCATTTTACCCCGCCACCTTACGAGCTTTTTCCTATACTTAAAAAGAATTAATTATAGTCGTTTTCGCTTCGAGATTCATCCGTATTTTTTTTTATATTTTACATATTCTCAAAGTATCTACATTTTTATAATTATTTCTTTCAATGCAAGCACATACTTCGGTAAACGTTGCTTTTATTTATTAGATATACAAAATTGGAAGAAAAAATATATTCTATCTAATGGAAAAAATGTTTAATACATCTTCAGTTTTTCAGAAACAGAGTAACGGCGATTGTGACCTTTGTTTTCTAACTGTTCCATCTTGAAACAAAAAAACCTTCAAAATTGATGCCTATTTGTCGTCACATATCAAAATATTAGTTTAATTATTTTGATTTATTTGAAAACCAAGACCTGGCATAATACAGTCATGTTATAGAAATATTAAGGGTTTTTGTTATTTTTCCACTTAAGATGATTAAAATTTCGGTGTTTTGGTCATTATATATTAAACGAGTGACTGGCTGATACACAAATATTTCAACATCGTCAAAACGTGTTGTATGCTTAATATCTTTCTGCAACTGTTTTCGTAATTGAACGTATCGCTCATGGAAGCAGAAAATAGGTCAGAGTTGGTAAAATGGGAAACACTGAGAGTTGCAATGTTCATCACTGCAGCTTGAAATCTTTTATATCTATAGACGTACAAATATCGCTTACACTCTCTCTACATATATATATATATATATATATATATATAATACATACGTGTGTGTGTTAGTAGATATATGCATATATATATATGTATATATATATATATATATATATATATATATATATATATATATAATGTAAAGTATAATAGCCATCTCAATATGGCTAACCACAAAGGGGGGGGTGTTACTGTAGCTTTTAGCCCCAGGAGATCATCGTCTCCAGCTGGCTTTAGGCACACTATCTGTGCCCTTATGGTATTTGCAAAGTGAGGCCATCCCTTTCTCGTAAGCCTAAGTGATACGCACCGGACTGCAGTTTCGAGGTTGTCGCCTCTTATCAACAGGCGGTAATCACCGGATCACGATGAAAGAGAAAGCCTGTATGCAAATATATAAGAGTTCTTCTAGTAACTTCCGTCACTGATTTCGAAAAACTGTCTGCAAGCATTATTAAATCTCAGAACGAGATGTAAACAGTAACTGCTCGACAATGTAAAGTATTATAGCCATCTCATAGTGTGCCTAAAGCCAGCTGGAGACGATGATCTCCTGGGGCTAAAAGCTACAGTATATAGGGAGAGTTTACGAAAAAAAACAAAAGACGAAGACAGCTGGTGTACAAAACGAACAGAGGTATTAGTATAACGCTCAGGAATAGAAAAAGTCTTTTACGTTTCGAGCCTACGCTCTTCTACAGAAAGGGACACAGAAAAAACAAGGAGAGAACAAGGAGAGAAAAATATGTGTATAAGCTAACGATCTATCATGGCAGGATTTGAACTCAGAACTTAAAGATTTTTTTCACATATTGTCTAGGATATTTCGTCGAGAAAGCGAATTGAACTTACAATCTGATTACTATATACATACATATATAAATACACACACGTGGTTGTGTGTGTGTGTGTGTGCGTGTGTGTGTGTGTGTGCGTGTGTGTGTGTGCGTGTGTGTGTGACGACTCCGGCACTCGGGCTGGCCGGCTTAGCTCGAGTATAACTTTAGTAAAGTGAACGTGCATTTGCAAACCGATTTAATTCCTACCAACACTGACTTCAAGTATGTAATTGCAGCTAATATATCGGGCTCCTTTATTGAGCCTGGTCGGAGTTCATTTATTTTCGTTCAACGCTTGGCGGTCGTCCTCGAGGTGTCTTATGTCAAAAAACATCATTCGTATCAGGCGTTCTCTCCACATCGTTCACACTCTCGCCTGCCTCGAAAGTTGCTGCCCGAATTGTTATCTATAATCGTAAGAATTAAAAGCAATTTAAATTCAATATTTTCTTGAAACAATATATTTCTAAAGAGATTAGGATTTAAAAGCCAATCTATAGAAAGTTTCCTTTCTGCAATATTTTTAAAGGAACGAAAAATTATCCAGCTACTCGGGCAAACACAAACGAACCTGGTAGATGTAAAAGACCAACGGGCATCTCTTATCAAAAGCACAGGCGATAGTTAGATCGCTGATGTTTGTAGCGCATTCCGCCATCGTTATTTGACTGCTGTTATTCTATGTGTCTGTGTGTAAGGATCAGTTGTGTTTTGCAGGGTTACTTTATTTTAACTCTTAACTTAGAAATGGAGAAAAACATAGTGCTAGATATAAAAATATAAGCTAGAAAGATTATTGGGAAACGTGAAATTCTTGGAGCAGGCATGTGTCTGATGCGAAATCCATGATAAACTCGAGTGACGTTCATGATTTGGTGTCGCATCCGGTAATATATATATATATATATATATATATATATATATACAATATGTTACATTACTCGGTAGTCAAGATAAAACTCTGAGTTTCAGATGCCGAATTGGAAATTCACAACACCATCTCTTCGGTTATCTGGCTATTTGAAAACGTTATGAAAAAATACCGTTAAATAAAGGGAAATTACTCTGTTATAACTCTGCTTGCCTGCGTACTTATACATCGCTCGCATTTTTCGTCATAAAAATTATATAAAAATACATAAAAAATATATAAAAATATATAAAAATATATAAATTCTTCTTGGGACATAACATAGAAAGCATGTTCTATCTGTTTTCTTTAGGGGACCAAAACCGTAACAGAAATTTAGTCACATGTGGGCATGATCCGAAAAGCTCTGTCCTTGTATTTAGACATGTAGTAGGGTCTAAGCTGCTTTTCCAGATAAGCCATCTCTCCATATATGATGGTCTCGGACATGCAAGCTCCATTTAGCGGGCACAATTCTTTATTCCTGCATGAACAGCTGTTTTCTTCTTGTGTTTTTTGTATGTTATGTTTGATTATGTTTTTAAAATTGGTAGTTGAACTAAAACTAATTTTTAAATTGTGTATATTGAAGAGTTTCCTATAAGTATGGTTAACTGGAAAATGTCTATCTATCAGTGCTAGGAAATATTTACCTATATTGAAGGCCACCTCGGGTGAGTAAGGGGGCGTAAACCAGATGACCTTCCTATTTCTATTATTCCTTTTCCTCACTGTTGGGCTAGTGATAGGTGCATATTTTATTTTTTCGCTAAAACCACTATCTTTTAAAGCCTTATTATAAACTGGGGCAACGCTATTGAAGATGTCCTCATCAGATGAGAGGCTAGAAATCCTCTTATTAATATTTTTAACTAAATTTTTGAATACTATAGGGGGATGGCATGAACCTACATTAATATAACTTAGTCTATCATTGGGCTTCCTATAAGGCTTATAAATATTCTTATTAAGATCTAAGGAAACGTCTAAGAAATTGACAACCGTCAGGTTAGTATCTATAGTTATACTAAGTCCGAAGTGTTTCATTAACTGGATAATATCCTTCCTAAAACGATCTTGTGCTGGTCCATTTGTATTAGCTGTTAAGGCGAGGGCATCATCTTTGTAGATGGCGAAATGTACGTTAGGGAATGTCTTACCTAAGGTATCTAGGAGAAAAAGTCCAATTAGATCACAGATGCCTGCCCCATCATATGAACCCATGCTCACATCGAAAGCGCCCTCTGTGTCGGTGTTTTTTACCCACTTTGCGTTCTCACTGAAAAGTAATGTCTTTCTAGCATGGAAGATTATGTCCTTATCATTGGTACTAATTTCTATGAAGTCACTAGCGAAGATGAGGGCTTTATCTAGCAGTTCTTTAGAGATAGAGGCATAAAAATCAACAATATCGAATTGTGTAAACCTCGCTTTTTTCTTATTCTTAATAGCTTTAAACCAGTCTACGACTTCTATACTATTGGACCATTGTACTAGCCTAGTATCGGTCTTAATTTTCGTATTTATTTTATCTAAAATTTCTTTGCTAATAATCCCAAGTTCTGACTTGGCTGGGTTGATAAGCCTACATTTAGGGTTGGAAAGGAAGTTCTCTTTGTGATCTTTAATAGTAATAAAGGCCTCTGGTAGATAACAGCAAATACACACAACTCTTACACAACAGTATCATTAATAATTATACTAAGGCTAGGGCACAGACATATAACGAAATTAATAAAGAAGCTAGCGTCATCGCCGCTAAACTTAAATTAGATAAAAAAATAGAAGCCCTCTCCAAAAAAGAGGCCTTTTGGTGATTCGTGAAAGTGACTGGAAGGAAATAGAGAGAAAAGAGTAGAAGTGTGGAAAAGAAAAGAAATCATAGAAGATACAAGTAGGCGTTGAAGGTTGGAGAGAGAATGGGTGTTAGTAAGGAAAGAGTTGTGAAGTTGTTAGTAGAAGGTTAGTATTTGGTCACGTAGATGTTAAGACTAGGTTAATTAATTAATGGTAGTTTCTTGGCCCGAAAAAGACGGATCTCCAATTCCTTGCTGAACTACCTGCAGACATGACTTTTTTTCCATAGTGAGCAAATATTTCTGCTGCATATTTCTGCGTGGCACCTTGGGCAAGTGTCTTCTACTATTGCCTCGGGCCGACCAAAGACTTGTGAGTGGATTTGGTAGACAGAAACTGAAAGAAGCCCGTCGTATATATGTATATGTATATATATATATATATATATATATATATATATTATATATATATATATATATATATATATGTATGTATGTGTGTGTATGTATGTGTGTGTGTGTGTGTGTGTGTTTGTGTCTGTGTTTGTCCCCCCAACATCGCTTGACAGCCGATGCTGATGTGTTTACGTCCCCGTAACTTAGCGGTTCGGGCAAAGAGAGCGATAGAATTAGTACTAGGCTAACAATAAATAAGTCCTGGGGTCGATTTCTTCGACTAAAAGCGGTGCTGCAGCTTGGCCGCAGTTTAATGACTGAAACAAGTAAAAGAGTAAAGAGAGTAAGAGTAAATGCCCTCTCGCCAGCTGATTGTCATCGCGGGTACGGATGCACGGTGTTTCGCACGCCAAAGGTAAAAGTGATCGGAAACGCGCACCGCGATCCGTGAATGAACCCACGAATTCATGATCGTGAGTACAACGTCCTAACTACTAACTAATCACTTGGGTAGAAAATAATACATGTCAAAACAATATTTTCTTTTCAAACTGTGAGGAAGTTATATAATTAATTGGTTATGAAAACTGAAATCACTTAACACGATTAAACCGTTAAAATTAAAATCAATATAATTTAGAGTCGTTTAGCATATTCTATATACAATACAATGTGCAAACTTTTCAAATGAGAGAAAGAGCCGATATGCGAGTGGGCATGACAAGAGTAAAGGAGAGAGGAGAAAGTGAGAGCGAGGACAGAAATTGGAGGTAATTGTAAAAGCAGTGTAGGTTGAAAGGGACAGATGAGAAGGATGGCGTGTAAGGATACGGCACAAACGCGCACGCTAAACGCATATCTGTAAAAATTGATGTCCACAGAGAATATTTTAGGAGAAATACAACAGTTATAAAAATAAGGCTAGTTAAGGCGGTATAATAATTAGAATGAATTAATAATTGATAATTATTAAGAATAATTAACCTGAGGTTATTCAACTTAAAATAGAATATATTAGAAACGTTCACAAAAATTCGTTAAAAATCTTTTATATGTAGTTAATGTGTTAAAATAATGAAATGCAATAGAGGAAAAGAAAACAGCTGTTTAGGGAAATGATAGCTATAAAAGTTAGGAAATTAGGCAATAATGAGGCCAGTGGAGATATAATTATGGTTGGTGAGAAAAAAATCCTTTGTACAAAGAAAATCGTAATAGAGATAGGTTATAGAGCAGATTGCTGGTCATTAAGCTATAGATTATATGGAATGGGAGGAAAATTGAAGTTGAGATGGCTCGGGAGCTCCAACCGAAGTAATTTAATCCCAAATATGTGTGTTTATGTGTGAGTGTCTGTGTTTACGATTATCTCATAACATTATTAGAACGAGCAGAGACAAAATTAAGTTGCATATATCCATATATATATATATAATATATATAATTAATAAGGGTGAGAGAATTAGATACTAATTTAATAGTATATCTATTCAACACAAGTGGCCTAGTGCTCCGAGAAAACCTGGATTATTATAATATTTTATATATATTATAATTTTTACAAAATAAATATAAGAGAGTGGTCACTATATGGCTCACTCTAGCACCAGTTAATCCAAAAGGTTTCAACCACAAAATACATGTTTCCCATGAAAGTCAGTACGATTGTTAGCTCACACGGACAGGGCAAATAAGTTTGGCGCGCTGTAGTTGGGGCATTTGAATTATAACGTCGGATGTAATCAATTGAACCACACGCGTATTTATCGTTATGGTAAAATCTGGCGTGTGATTGAGTGGATTCATCCAGATAGTTTGGCTGACGAGCTACAAGTGGATTTTTTTGTAAGTAAAAATACATTTAATTCATTAATAGCGAAACAATTGTCCAAAATAATCTGTATTTGTTATTTTTATTTGCCCTGTCCGTGTGAGCTAACAATCGTACTGACTTTCATGGGAAACATGTATTTTGTGGTTGAAACCTTTTGGATTACGGTGCTAGAGTGAGCCATATAGTGACCACTCTCTTATATTTATTATTATATATATAATATATATATATATATATATATATATATATATATATATATAATATATATACATATATATATATATACATGTATATATATATATATATATATATATGCATACGTTTATATATATGCATTTATATATATACATGTATAGGTTTATATATATATATATAATAAATATTAGGGAATGAATCCCAAATTACAGGGAAAAAATCAGATTTAGGTTGTTAAATCCAATTTTATAGTAAAATATTATCTAATATAATTCGAGACAAAACCACTATTTTAAAACCAAACAAGAAAAGACTTAATCAATACATAAAATTTTAATATAAATTAAATAAAATAATTTATTTAATTTATATTAAAATTTTATGTATTGACTAAGTCTTTTCTTGTTTGGTTTAAAATAGTGGTTTGTCTCGAATTATATTATATAATATATATATATATGTATATATGTATATATATATATATATATATATATTATATATATATATAATATATAAACATGTACATGTATATATATATATGTATATATACATTATATGTGTATATATATATATATATACTATATATATATATATATATATATATATATATATATTAGGTCGTCAAGTATGAAATTTTATAAATACAGGAATAGTTTTATTCATCAAGGTATACACCCATATTGTCAATACAATTTTGCCATTTCAGCAGTAACTTGTCCAGCCCGGAACTAGAAAAGCTTGGCAATCTAGAGTCAATAAAATCTTGGAATTCTTTTCCTATCAAAAAGTTATCTAAATTCTGGAAGAAATGGTAGTCAGTGGGGGCAAGATCAGGTCAGTGTGATGGAGGATGGCGAACTTCCAACTCCAACTCCTGTAATTTCACCAATGTCACTTTTACGTTGTGTGGTCTGACGTTGTCTTGCAATAAAATAGTAGTGGATCTGTTGACTAATCTAGGCTGGTTACGGTCAAGCAACTGACAAGCAAATCTGTGGTACTGAGCAGAATATTTGCTGTAGCCCATCTTTTATACAAACACAAAACATCTACATGATAACACTTCAAATTAGCTAAGTTCAAAAGCCATGAGAGCCAGCGCCTGGTACTGCATCAGGGAAGTTATTATTATTATTATTCTGTTTGACTTTTGCTTTATGTCTGTACAAGTTGGCTCCAAGTCTCACCCAGAGACCTCAGGAGACAACAGGTTGGAAGTTCATGTTGCTGTTATGCCTAGTGTGCCATATATTTGGGGGTTCTTTTGGTGAATGTCTAAAAAAAAATTTTAAAATGTTTTAAAATATAAAAAAAGCGAAAATTATGTTTGTTTTAAAACTTGAGATTACAGAGAAAGTATGATATGAGCACTATCTTTTGAATTTCTGCCATTTTGGGGTTTCCTGGTATCTGAGTTAGGTAGCAATCAGCCCCTTTTGCTATCATTCCCAGGGCACCTATGACAACAGGTATTGTCTTAGTCTTCAGGTTCCACATTTTGCTGATTTCTATTTCAAGATCTTTATATTTGCTCAGTTTTTAGTAGGTCTTGACAGATACGTTTATATCGATTGGGACAGTCATATCAATGAGGAGGCATGTTCTTTGTCTGAAGTCTTTCAATATGATGTCTGGCCTATTTGCATCTATCTTTCTGTCAGTTTGAATGGTGAAGTTCCAGAGGAGTGAGATGTGATCATTTTCAAGCACTGGAGGTGATTTGTGTTCCCACCAGTTTTTTTCATGGGGCAAATCCAGGTTTTTGCAAATTACCCAGTGAATATATTGTGCAGCTCTATGATGCCTGTTGAGATACTCTGTTGGCGCTAGAAGGCTGCACTTGGAGACAACATGATCAATGGTTTCATTTTGTTGTTGACATACACGACATATTGGGCTACTGCCGTTCTTTAATATGTTGGCCTGGTAGTTTCTTGTTGGTAGGCATTGATCTTGAGCTGCTATGATAAATCCTTGTTTCAGATTTTAAGCCAGAAGCCATTAGCCATTGATGGATCAGGGCTTTGTCAACATCTGCATTATTCGCTCTCTTTGGGTATTTGCCATAGAGAGGTTTTTCTTGCCATTTATCATTCAGAATATCTAAGGCCGCAGTTTTAGCACGGGTTTTCATGCGCTTAGCTTTTTCTGTGCTTGTTTTTTGTATGTCAATCTCTAATTCCGAAATTTGTTGTATTCGGAATTCACTTAGATATTCCTTTGCCTGTTTTGTTACTGAGTATGATGCTTTCTTGTTTTCATGTTTTGAAACAAGTTTTAACATCCAGTCCTCAGAGTTTTTCAGGTAGGTGTCTAGGCCAATTGTAGCAATCTTCATTGTTATTGACTGTTGTAAAAGTCCACGGCCTCCCTCTTTTCTTGGCAGATAAAGTCGTTCTGTATCTGCCTTAGGGTGGTGCATTCTATGCATTGTCAACAGTTTTCGTATTTTTCTGTCAATTACGTATTTTTCTGTCAATTTCGTATATTTCTGTCAATTTCGTATATTATTATTATTATTATTATTATGATTATTATTATTATTATTATTATTATTATATTATTATTATAAATATTATTATTATTAATATTATTATTATTATTATTATTATTATTATTATTATTATTATTATTATTATTATTATTATTATTATTATCATCATTATTATTATTATTATTATTATTATTATTTTTATTATTTATTTATTTATTTATGTATTTATTTATTTATTTATTTTATTCCTTCCATCTTGTTCACGCAATCTTGCATGCTCTTTGTGTTATCTCTCAAACCATCGAAACAAGAATTCGTAAATGAGTAAACCAGCAGGTGGGTCATGGGTTGTAGTGTCCCGTGCGCATACAAATAGGATTTTGTCTTATGGACCCAATTTGCGTTAGTGTTTCGAGCTAAACCAAGCCGAATAAGACATTCCAACCCGGTATGTGTGGACTTTTAGAAGTCTGAAATATTAACCGCTGTTTCTATGTTCATACTGGCATTGGTGGAATATTTCTTAATCTTCACTGTCGTTGTTGTATGTAGGTAAAATATTGATAAAAAATAATCTAGAACAATAGATATCATGAAGCTCTTAACTTTCATCTTTTCGTATTTGCAGTCATATTTTGCAAAGCAGAGATTACATTTCGTTAAAGAAACTACTCTTATTTTTCATCTTTGCCGACATTCCTCTTTATAGGAAATCAAACAAAACCAGCCAGCCGTTAAATATTAATTTCAATCCGTTTATGATAATGGGCTGTAAATGAGTCTGTCTAATTGAGAACGTTCACAGTAGAATCCGTGTTAGGGTCCACCTCATTAGACACACATGTTCTGCATTTAAGTAGCAAAAGCAAATATACTGAGCGTTTCGCGACCTATATACCTACGTGAACGTTGTTAGCTTTTGTAATAGTATTCTATATATTCATTTGGACCATAAATTGCAAGCTTTGAAAAATTATAGTTATTTATTCATTTTTACTATTAGAATGCAGTCTTGAAACATGCCAAAATATGTAAGATTTTTGGCAATATTCCGTTTCTCTTCCAGACCATACGGTATTCAAATTTTTATATGTTCTGGTTTCTTACATGGAATGCAGATACTCGTATTTTCAAAGGATTAGCAACTACATAAAATGTCTTTATAACAGTAACTTAAGCTGTTTAAAGTCGGAACTCAGAGTTGTTTGTAGCTAAGAATTCTCTTTTGGCACATTGTACATAAATCATCGGTATCGATAAAAACTGTGGCATTATCATTTGTATACATATTGAAAAACAATGCCGTTTAATATTAATTATTAATCATAAAGATAATGTAAAATAATGTAATATCGTAGCAAGAAGCTTGCTTCCCAATCACATGGTTACGGATTCAGTTCCATTGCGTGGCACCTTGGGCAAGTGTCTTCTACTATAGTCTCGGGCCGACCACAGCCTTGTCAGTGGATTTGGTAGACGGAAGCTGAAAGAATCCGCCATATATATGTGGGGGGTGGGGGAGTCTGTGTGTGTATGTGGGGGGGTCTCTGTGTGTGTATATATTTAAGTTGGTGTGTTTTTGTGTCTGTATTCCCTCCCCCACTATCGCTCGACTACAGATGTCGGTCTATTTACGTCCCCCGTAACCTAGCCGTTCGGCAAAAAGGACCGATAGAATAAGTCCCGGGGTCGATTTCTTCAACTAAACAAAAGACATTAAGGCGGTGCTCCAGCATAGCCGCAGTCAAATGACTGCTGAATTAAGTAAAAGAATAAAAGAATATATAATGTTATACTTAATATTATATCAAGTTATATCATTCATTATATATTAGATTGCC
This sequence comes from Octopus sinensis, assembly GCF_006345805.1. Taxonomy (NCBI): domain Eukaryota; kingdom Metazoa; phylum Mollusca; class Cephalopoda; order Octopoda; family Octopodidae; genus Octopus; species Octopus sinensis. Next base: position 103,046,861 of record NC_043006.1, on the reverse strand, counting down.
GGACTAAACACATTGCTTTATTTAGTAACGTATTTCTGCTTTCTGTTTTCCACTGAATTTCTGCTGTTGTCCTCATTCAGCCTCAGCGTTGATATATTATATACCAGTCATACAGTAGGGTAAGTTTTATCGCTTATTCCTTTTGTCTTACACATTTATCTAATTATATGATATTATCTGACGTTGGAAGAATTTTTTATTAAGAAGGTACCAGAAAGAAATGTTCTAGTCTAAGTCCAAGTTTTTTTTTAATTCGCGTACCGGGTATGAGTCTCCAACCAATATCGCAAGTAGACCAAAGCTTTATGCGTAAACTTTTATTGTGCAGAAAACCGTTGATGCTACTCTTTATGTTGATATCTCGAAGACCTAATCCAGTTCAATATTATCATCGGTCCTTGGTTGACTTTAACGTTTACTATGCTGTAAGTATTTCAAACAGATCGCTGCTCTAATGCTAACTTCTCTTCGAGCAATAAGTTTCGAAAGCCCGACTAAAAGATCATAAGCTAAGCAACAACAATAACAGCAGCATCAGCAACAACAACAATAACAACAGCAATTCCACCGACAACTGCAACTTCCAACAAGAACTTGAACAGAGACAGGACAGTTGAGAAAATGTAACATGTCAACAACACCTGCACATACCTTCTTTACAATCAATCTCTCCCTGTCGGACAGTCCAGTGTAATCTTCAACTAAGTTGGAGGCATGGTATATCTGCATCAATAGGGTGAATGGATTTAACTCCGTTGTTCACGTGAATATATATATGTTGTAGCCACTATCAGACAAACAAACTTGCATGAATTACCTTAAGGCGGCGAGCTGGCACAATCGTTAGGATGCCGGGCAAACTGCTTAGCGGCATTTCGTTCGTCTTTACATTGGGAGTTCAAATTCCGCAGAGATCAACTTTGCCTTTTTATTCTTTCGGTGTCCATAAAATAAGTACCAGTTGAGCAATGAGGGCGATGTGATCGATTTACCGTCTTCTTCTAAACCTGCTAGCTTTGTGCCAAAATTTGAAACCATTATTATCAAATATCTTAAACTAGCGATTGTCGATGGCACCTTGCTTGTGGAGAGGTAGCGAATTGGCCGAGTCGTTACACCATCAGATACAGGGTCTTGCGCTCTGAATTCAAATCATACCGCGATCAAATCTGCCTTTCATTATTTCGGGAGGTGATTAACAAAAAAAGGCTGTTCCAGAGGGTTTGATTGATGGAATTGCACAAACATCAGACAGATATCTTACCGTTCTTTAAGTTCTGAGTTCAAATCCTGCCATGAACTACTTAGATCGTAGACTTAATCCGTTGCGTAACGCGACACCGCCACCTGACGTCCCGGGTGCTTTAGTGGAATCCATTTTGATGCAAGGATTCGGGGAACATCTCCAGTTTGAGGATACTTTCCTCTTATCACCAGTCCGAAAGGTTCTCTAAAAGATCATAGGCACTACCTTCTCTCGTAACTAAAAGACAAAACATATCTTTATATATAAAAGTGAAGTTGTGTGTCTGTCTCCTACAATTTAGATTCCTAACTACTCCCACATTTTGCGATGCGGTGTAACCAAAACCGGGTATCTTATAGTCGTGATTCATATCAAGCCCTTCTGGGTATTAGCGTGCGTCTACAATGAGTCTACGATTTTAAAAAGAATTTACCATCAATTTTTCCCATTTTTAATGCATTTTTGGCATATATAAGGGAAGTAACTCTCTAAAAATTTATTAAATCTCAGAACGTAAAAATCTACAGTAACACCCCCCCCCCCTTGTGGTTAGCCATATTTAGATGGCTATTATAATTCACATCTCTAAAAATGCTTATATAGTTATTTCCCTTACAAACCCGAGCAACGCCGGGCGATACTGCTAGTCAGTTATATAATTTTACTAAATTTTCTTTAATATTCTATCGAACTTTTATCTAAACCAGTCGGTTTTTCCGCACTGAGAAACCACTATGATATTTCAACATTCTAGCTAAATTAATTTCTACCAAATTTATTTCTGACAATATAATTTCAGAGTATTTTAAAAAGCTAAAAGGCAGATATAGGTAGAGTTTTAATATGTTTAATGGTATATCTCACCATAATTAATTGAATCTAAAAATTAGTTTGAGAAAAAAGTTTTCTAAACTATTTCATTTTTATGTTAACAAACTGCTGCAATAAATGTATGTTAATCTGAAAACCAAATTAGCATTACATATATGTTCGCTAAAATTCAAAAGCTTCTTTCATATATTGAAGTATTTAAGAACACATATACATACACCAATATACAATTTATAAGGACAGCTACATACGAGTAGAAATAGATTTAAACACACACTTTTACACATACCCCAATACATATACACATGCATACACATTCATATATATATATATACATACATATATATATATAATATATATATATATATATATATATATATTATATACCAATTAAGGACTGAACACGAAAAGTGGACAGTCAACATGCTAGATATAGACGTCAAATCGCCATTCACCACAAAAGATTATGTTCTCAGATCAAACATTTTAAACAGATCAAATATTTTAATCTTCGGATTCTTTTTTAATATGCTAGACCACTGGTCTTAATTGATAAATATCAATTTCTACCCTTAATTAATTTCATATATATATATATATATATATACAAACACTGACATAAGCAAATATAATTTATTAGCTTAATTTGAATTAATTAATATTTTCTTTAAATAATATTTTGCTAAATTAGTTAAGACCAAATTATACACAAAAGGCTAAATGCGCTGTATTACGGAAGATTAACTAGAATTAATTATAGCCAATATCTAATTGGGTGTAAGAGAATATATTCCATCTATCTAAATCTTATTACATTCCTCCATTCAATCTAAGCTTTAACCCCGATTCTCAACGCAACTGTATTAAATGCTGCACTAGAGAAAAGCCTATAATGTTTTATATGCAAAAGCAATCAGGCAGGCGAAAATTACATGAAGTCAAGGCGTGGGAATAATTTAATGATTGTTAAAAGTTATGTGTTTTATTATACAAATTTTCGCACGTCCTAAAATTATTCACCACCAGAATATTTATCAAGACGGAACAAGAGCTGTTTATGTATATATATATATATATATATATATTTACTCTTTTACTCTTTTACTCTTTTACTTGTTTCAGTCATTTGACTGCGGCCATGCTGGAGCACCGCCTTTAGTCGAGCAAATCGACCCCGGGACTTATTCTTTGTAAGCCCAGTACTTATTCTATCGGCCTCTTTTGCCGCACCGCTAAGTAACGGGGACGTAAGCACACCAGCATCGGTTGTCAAGCAATGCTGGGGGGACAAACACAGACACACAAACACACATACATATATATATATACATATATACGACAGGCTTCTTTCAGTTTCCATAGCAGAAGACACTTGCCCAAGATGCCACGCAGTGAGACTGAACCTGGAACCATGTGGTTGGTTAGCAAGCTACTTACCACACAGCCACTCCTGCGCCTGTATATATATATATATATATATATATATATATATATATATATATAATATATATATATATATATATATATATATATATATATATATATATATATATATACAAAATGGGACAAGAACGCAAAACATTCAAATAGACGATACAAAAAACACGGACGGGTCATTCGAAGTCTCTAATCTTCAGTCAAGAACCGGATCATCCTCCCAATTTCGGCTGATTAATCTTGAGATTGCTCCAATCTGGCCAGCCCCAAGGAAAAACTAAGCTACGGGCATTAGATTTCTTGGGAAAAGGATCGAATGTATACGAAACAAGGACAGAAAAACGGACGATGTTACACGAATATAAATACAAAAAAAAAACAATAATAATAATATATATATATATATATATATATATAAGTACATGCACTGCAATATCAGATTCAACAACCAAACATAAATGTCACGTAGTAATGGAGTATGACTTGGCAGCATGTAATCGTGCATTTGCTAATTGTTAAATGGAGCCCAGAGAATCACAAGCAGACATGGACAGGCTCTTTTCTGTTTTCCCTCCCTTGATCAAGCAGAAGATCGTGGATGGGACAGCAGTAGGCTGGTGTTCATGTCAATGTTGTGCTGGAACACGGAAAACAAAGTGCCTTGCTCAAAGATCCATTGTATCGGCAAGTTTGGGACACGAACACACAACTTTCTTCTCATGAAAATAAATATAAAAAAAACACACGATAACCACTAGGCCAAGTCCGTTCATGCAACATCATATACAATGTTATAATTGTCAGAACCTATGGAGCGTCGAGCAAAATGTCGCTTGGTACCTAGGTCCAGTTCTTTATGCCTTTAAACCTGCTTTGCTGTTTTTTGGTAAAATGCAGTGCGGTCACCTATATGTGCGGACTGAATCTACAAGACCATCTTCTCTTAATTTCTGTCCTTTTGTCGAATATAAATCCTTTTTATTCTTTATCGATGATGACAATAGAATATGATCTGCACGCAATTTTAATTAGAAGAGAAGCAAGAAAACCGTGAATTGTAATTTAAAGTTAAGACTTTAAGGATAAGAGACCCACAAAGTCTGCGAAGAGGAGTCACCCATCAACACTTGGAATCAAAGTTATTTTCAAAGACTGTATGTGTGACATTTTTTAATCATTTTAATTAGGAACGAAGATAGTGTCCAAGACCCTTTACCAAGCCTTTGAAACTTTTTGTGAATGCGGAAGATAGGCATCTTCAGACTGGTGGATTTGCTTGAATGCTTTCAATAAAATGGACTCTGCTAGAGGGAGCGGACGTCGAATCCAGATGACCATCCAAGGAGGCCATACAGCAACTATAACTCAGAACGCAAAGAGCCAACACAGATGCGCAAGACAACAGGGCCGACCTTCTTACACTTGTGCTAATCCATCGACTTGGTTTGGTACTGAAGGGACAAAATGCAAAGTTGAAGTACAGGGCGTCGGAGCGAATGCTGCGATGCATTCGTTCTGCCGCTTTAGTGACTCCACCAGTGTTCAGCCTAAGGAGAAATTAAAAATAGGAATTATGGTAAGTCAAATTAAGACACCACAGCTTATTATCGAGTTATCTGTAGTAAATCGTTCATACTCCTATGCTAATGCGTTTTGGAGCAATTAACTTCAGCCAATTTTGTGCCAAAACATTGTCTCCCAATATATTTTTTAACTTCTACTGAATCTAGTTATAGATTCATGAATGTCTTAGCAGCCAATGAACATTACTACACTTCCCTCTCTCTTTTCCATTTTCTCTCTTTTTATCTCTCTCTCCCTCTTTCTTTCTTTCTTTCTTTCTTTCTTTCTCTATCTCTATCTCTATCTCTCTCTCTTTCTCTCACTCACATGTGCCCTTCTCAGTACAGTCGAGGAACAAACTCAAGTTCAATGAACGAACGCTACACTATATATGGCTATCTAAAACGCAACAGACATCGACGTATTTAACTTTTGGCTGTTTGGTCACCATTTATCTAATTTTGTCCACGTTTTCCCAACGTTGGCGGGAAGATACATCATACCACTCGGATGATCATCGCTACCTGAGATAAAAGTGTCTTCAACAGAGTTTTAGCTAACGCAAGTATTCATGCCAGGCCCCTAACAGAGACTTTTATAACAGCTCAACACATTGACACCCTTTACACTCTCTCAGGATGCCGCAAACTAAAATTTAATCCTCTGACAAATTTTAACTCCTCTTCAGAGTTTCTGATCCAACCTTTACCTTACACATCGCCTCTTACTCATATGCAAACCCCACAGTCTATTTACTTTCAATCCACAGTATATTAGTCTATCTCTGCTGGTCAGAAAACCCTTTCATTCGAACTAAATACTGAAGAGTAGGACTTGTGCATACGTAGATTACGCACTTCCTCCTACTCACCTCACTCACTTGGATATCAGCAACGAAGATGGAAGTGAATAATAGAAGAAAAAAAAAAGTTACGCGGATGCTACTGAAAGTCGAGATACCATAGACCAACGTGTGCTGAAGCCGAAGAGGATGGAGTGGAATGAGGAGAAAATAGCAAAATATAATGGATAAAAAAAGGGTCAAACATAAAAATGACCCTGCCAGCGGAGGAAAAACAAAATTGGAAAGCAGGCTGGTGATATTCAGAACATTTTCGAATGAAAATAGGAGAATAGAGCAGGCGCCGCAGGAAGAGATAGAGGAAATACTGACGGAACGAATGAGTGAAAGGATAACCTTCTTTACAAGAGTAAGGGGATACGCGACTATAATAGTCACCTTTGCATCAGAAGAGGAGACTGATACTGGGAGAGAAATGAACGTTAATGCCAAACCGTCTAGGCAAAAGAATCGTCAGGGTCAGGGTGGGAAGAATCCCACTATCGATAGACCCAGAATGGGTAATAGTGACAATTTTTAATTCAGAGCTAGTGAAGGGACGTGCAAACCTGGAGATTTGCATAATAGGCAGAACTCAACAATTGAATTACTGGGGATATAGTGTTGAAGTAATTTGCGCCGTAAGCCCAGAATATTATGATGAAATGGCAGAAACTGTGGAATTACCAAATGGTGAAAACTGGAAGTAACCTTGGAGGGGAGACCCCCAAAATCTTACGGATGCAGTGAAAGAGGGAACCTGAGAAAGAAATGCCCTAGAGCACCAGTAGGAGTGATGGAAGAGATTGTACAGGAAGAGTTAGTGGTGGAAAAAAGCAGAAGTAGAGAACAGAATATGATGGCAATTAGGTGGAGGTAAAACCCAGTAAAAGAGAGGGAAGAATGTCACCGACGACAGTGGGAATGAAGAAGTGCAAAGGAATGGAAGAAAAAACTCAACCTACGACGAGAAACGGAGAAAATTTACCAGTGAAAGTAACAGCAATGGAATTAAAAGTACAGAGTAATTCAGACCAGAAACGAGACAACCCAGAATTACGGACACCTAAAGACATAGATACACAGATGGAACACGTAGAGTTGCAGTCAAACGAACACACAGACACACACGTACATGAACACACAGACTTAGAGACAGAAATACAAGAACCCATAAAACAGCAAGAAAATAGGAGCAAAAAGAGACATGAAAAGCACAAACGAAAAGAAAAACTATAGTGAGATAAGACACAACAACTTAGGAAAGAAAGAAAAATAATGTCAAATTTGAAACTTAAATGAACAGGTTTCCTAAAGGTTTTTGAACACTATCATAAACATTCGGTTTTCTTTTAGTTTAAAAAAAAAGGAAAAGAAATAAGTAAGGACTGTATGGACATTGGTTTAAAAGGGTTATTATGGTAGGGCAACAGTGAAGAGGGAAGTTGCGGTTTCGCCTCGGACCGAGGCTAAAGGTTGTATTAAAGGAATACACGGTTTCATCTCGCAACGGGAGTGAGATGGCCGACTCATTTGCATTGTAAATATATTCATTTCACATCCATCCTTCATATGTTTTATGTTTCCGCATGTCTTTGTATGTTCCCTCTGTGATTAGGCCTTGTGCCTGTAATAAAGAATTAATTTCTAACAGCCGGGTGTTCACTACTGACGATGAGCACAAATAGCTTAAAACCGTTCTGTCTGATGACCCCATCGTCTGCTAGAAGATGCTACGGGTTCGCTCCCCAGTTCGCAATATATACCGGGTGCACACTGCATCGATAACCACCTGGAGGATGCTCTTCCTTGGGTTTAAAACGGTCGTAACATCGATTGCTATGGAATAGGCATATTGATATAACGATAAACATTACTTGTCAATAGAATAATATGATATTTAGCAAGAAAAACGAAATTGTAACAAGTCAGTCAACTTCCTACTTTACAGTAAATATTTAAAGTGATTTTCATACGAATCAGAGTAACAAGCAAGAAGAAAGTTAGCTTTAACTGATGATGGACAGCTCCTTCAAAATTAATTATCAATAATTCACCAATATTTGGATGTTGAACACACCAATACGTCTGCGTGAAATGATCAGTTATAGAATGTTCACTACAACAGCAGAGTGGGAGCCGTAACATGCCTGAAGAAGTAATAGATACTTTCTAATGATTTGTGATATATTAAAGCCAGCTTGAGAAAAATCTAACAGTTGCTGCAGCAATTCACATGCTACACGTGCAACGATGCCAGAAAGTAACATGCATGCGAAGAAAAGCAACAACGACAAAAAAAACATGTGAAATGCAAAAGCCTATTGAAGATTCAAAGACCGAAAATATTTTATTTGAAAATTGTTCATTGTTGGCATGGAACCTCAATAATAAAACAGAAAGTTTGAATTTTATATGTGTGTGTATGTGTGTGTGTGTATGTGTGCGTGCTGGTGCGCAAACGTGTCTGTGTATTATGTATTTATGTATATGTATTTGCATAGGCTATGTGCTGAGATCATCTTGTATACAGAGATGAAATATTGCATGAGGAATGTTAGACAATATGCCAAATGCATATGTGTATTCAGTATAAATTAAGACAGCTGACAATGTTGGTAAGAAGAAATTAATACTTAATATACGTTGACAATTTATGTTAGAAATACACAGATGAGAAGTATTCAGTAAATATAATATATTTTATAATATATTTCTTTCACAGATGTCAGCTGAAGCCTCTTACTATATAACTTACGATCAAACTTCCTGAGAAGTTATCACATAAACAACAATAATGGGAAAATGGACAAAACATTTTGCCAAAATTCCATATTTTAGTGTTGTTCTGCCAAAAATATCTGCAAAGTCTAAGTTGCAGTTTCTACATAGTCGCTTGAACTGTCTAGTATTTAGTGTGATATGACAGCGGAGAACTGTCTACGTGGTAAATATGCTTGCTAAATATAGCAGTGGAACCTCCTTAAATCATACCATACTATGTTAAAAAAATGAAACAAAATATCGGATATTTTAGTCTGTGGTAGGCAATGACTGAAATGAAAAGACGGGTGATTGATAGCTTAAATGCCTTTCATCACATGACTGGTGGATGAGAGTGGACCTGGAGTTAGAAAACAGCTATCTATACAATATAACAGTGGGGAAAAGACTGCAAGAAGTATCACATGCAATATTTGAAATCAAATAAATACGCATTGTCAACTGTTATGTCTCGTGCTACATCGATCCTACATTCACTGCTCTTTCTTTTTTCTGGTGATAACTAGGAAAGGAAGAATCGTTAGACCCTCAAACAAAATCATTTATAATATTTAAATACAGTGCGCAAGGACAATCGTTAGTACGCCGGGCATAATACTTATCGGCATTTTGTCCGTCTATAAGTCCAGAGTTCAAATTCCGCCGAGGTCGGCTTTGCTTTTCATCCTTTCGGGGTCGGAAAAATATGTACCAGTTGAATACAGAAGTTGATGTAATTGTCTTGCCCCTTCTGTGGAAATTGCCTGCCTTGTGTCAAAATTTGAAGCCAATATTAAACAGACAAATATGCGTTGCCAACTATTATGTCACACGTTATATCGATTCTACATTCGCTGATATTCCAATTATCCAAACCTCCAAGAATTCCTTTCAACACACGGCTATGATGCCCCCCCCCCACTACTTCTGCTCATAATAGAAGATGCACATATCGTCAGCCACTAAGGGACATGCTCAACTGGTTAAGGTCAAATAACTGACAAGTAAATCTGTGGTATTGAGCAGAATATTTGCTGTAGCCCATCTTTTATACCAAGACAAAAAAAAATTTATGTGATAACACTTCCAATCAGTTAAGATCAGAAGCCATGAGAGCCACTGTCTGGTACTGCATCAGGGCATTTATTATTATTATTATTATTATTATTATTATTATTATTATTATTATTATAGACGTCGCACAGTATTCAACATAGTGATGTTACTAATTGAAGATATTTTGTCTACCGGGGGTTTGTACTGTTTGTCAAGTCACAGCAAGGATCTCAGACCTCAGACACACAATACTCTAATAATATGTGTGCAGTTCCAAGTAATGCCGACTTTCGCAATACACCTAGATTGTAGGGTATTTCTAAAGATTTCAGGTGGTATTTCAGATTTGGTGCTATTGAACCCAATGCTCTGATGACAATAGGAATAACCTTTATCTTTGACTCTCGTAGCTGCCACATCTTAGCAATTTCAATTCTCGGGTTTCCATATTTATCAAACTTTTCTCTTTCTTTCATGATGACATGTTGATCCCTGGCACTGCCACGTCAATTATTATGCACTCTTGTTTTTCCCTCCTAAAGGTTACTATATCCGGCCATCGGTGCTCTTATACTTTATCTGGAAATCAAAGTCCCAGATGATTTTTTGCCTTCCCCTTTTTGTCAATTACGTTTTCCAATGTATGTTGATACCAAGCACCCGTAAACTCTGTTCTTCTTCTTATTATTATTATCGAAACAGCAAAGAGCACTATAGTTTCTATTTAAGCCAAGCCATTATGATTAATTGGCTGTTTTACCCAGTAAGCTATGCGAACTTTCTATCTACATAAACTAATTGCAATTTCTCATAATTTATTTAGCTAATATATTAAAATTGGCATTATGTTTATGAGTTCCGTCATATAATTTCAAGAACAGATTTTTTTTCCCTCAGGAGAGACAGCTGATTCATTTATTTTCGAAAGTAAATTAATATAAACAAAACACACACACACGCGTTTATATATATATATATATAATGTAAATAAAATATATCTTATATATATTGCATTGAGAGATGGATGTATGAGTACATTAGTATGCATGTCTGTGCACCCATATACAAAGGCAGGGAGGAAAGCAATGTATGTATGCATATGCATGCATTTATGTATACCCGCATATGTGTGTGTGTGTGTGCATTTATATACTCACCTATACCGATGTAAGCAGTTTTACGCTTATGTCTACACTTTATGTATTTTACATGTATGCATATATACATAGGTATACATGCATACATTCGTTCGTATATAAACACACGCACGCACCGATGCACTTGCACGTATACATATCTACATGCATATAAATTTACTGCTTACCAACCACTTGGTTCCGGGTTTATTCCCACTGCGTGGAACCTTGGGCAAGTGTCTTCTAATATAGCATCGGGCCGACCAAAGCCTTGAGTGGATTTGGTAGACGGAAACTGAAAAAAGCCCGCCGTATATATATATATATATTTATATGTGTGTGTGTGTGTGTGTGTGTGAGTGTGTGTGTTTGTTTGTCTGTGGTGGTGTGTTTACGCCCCGTAACTTGGGGGTTCGACAAAAGGGACTAATAAAATAAGTACTAGGCTTCCAGAGAATAAAGCCTGGGGTTTATTTGCTCGACTAAAGGCACTGCTCCAGCATGGGCGCAGTCAAATGACATCAACAAGTAAAAGAGTAAAAGAATAAAAAGAAAGTGAGAGTATATTCTGTATCTTTTGGCTCTGTGGGTTATCGGCCGGTAGCCATGCTTGTGGGCGACGCCGAAGTGTTTTTGTCCAGTATTATTCTCATCGTACTTAAATTTAAGGCCCGTGCTTTTTGTATTGAAAAATATCTATCGAACCACTTATCGGAAGATAAGTAGATGCACCGTCAGACAGCAAACACAGCGCATACACACATATGGAAAAGGGTGACTGTGAGTTGGTTTCTCGTCGTGATTAGACTTGTAACGGCAAGCAAGTCGAAACTTCGAAATCACTATCAACTTTCTCTTAGCAAAAATTAATAGGATCTTTTCGGTTTGGACGGCAGTTTTTCTAGCGGTGTCATATGAAATTGTCACCCATAATTATGACCCTAGAATCGATCTATTGCATTTCAATCTGTTTTAGGGTTAGGGTTAGTTAGGGTTAGGGTTAGGGGTGGGGTTAGTGGTGGGGGAAGGGTATCTTTTTTTTCTTCACAAATGTAAATAAACCCAATCTGTTTCTTAAACGAGAGACATATTCATACGGCACAGAATGTTTTTTTACCTCAATGGACGTCAGTGATTGGTTGAAATTGCAGAAATTGAAGAAAAAAACAACAAATATCTTACAAACTATAGAATTTTCTCAATAAAGCCAAGAGAAAAAGATGTTTTATAAACACATTCTACCAGTATACGAAGTTTAAAATTTTTTAGTTAACAAGAAATTATGTTAAAAACTGCCGTTCAAACCGAAAAGATGCAATTAATACTCTATGAAAACGTGTTGGCTAACCTTTAAGTTAAATCTTAAATTGTTTTCACTTAATGAAAACATAAAAAATACAAGGAGAAAGACCAACTTTACCAGTTTATGTAATTCCCCTGATAGTTAAATTTCCATTGCATCCTTTATTCGTCTAATACTACTCACTCAGTAAATATTTATTTCGGTATTTTAATGCAATCTTAATAGTTCTCTTTTAAACGAACTCATAGATACCCCCATCCTTTACGTAGTTATTTATTATCATAGAAATAGCGGGAATCACGCAGATATATTCTAAGGCGTATTGCATACCAAACGGCCATATCAATTCCAAGGGTAATTTCAAATCTATTTCATCCTACCCTCTAAAACTTCCGATTACCTCTTCGAAACCTGCCCTTAAATGTTCGTCGCCTTTCTAACAAATATAGTTTCTGTGTGTAAACCACAAAGTAGGACTTCTTAGTGACGACTTTGTTGGATAAAGATGAAAAAGTTGCATTTAACAAGTACAAATATATTTTTATATAATAATTGCGTATGGACATAATTTGTTTTCTATATAGACATATTTCGTTGGCATTTCATGCGTATATGTATTAATATATTTTGTTTTGTATAATAGATATTTCGATCGCTAGTTTGTTATATAAAACACGTATATTTTTTTTTTTTTTAAATTGCAGAATTAGAACTTCTGATGTTCAAAGTGTTTTTTACAGGTATTATAAAAATGTTTGGGGTTGTACTTGAAGAAACATCGTATTGAAAAATTTAGCGCTAGATCTAACCCGGAAATGTACAGTTTATTTTGTTTTCTGTCGACATATAGTACATTTTAATACTAATAGCCTACATTGAACCGCAAAAGAAACGCGAGACGTGTGAAATATGTTTTAATTTCATTATGTCAAAGATAGATTTTGATAAATCTGATAAAGTCAATTTTTTGGATGCTTTTGACCACAGTCTATGGGTCGTTGTCATGCGTTCTGGTAGTGGGCGAATACAGCATTCGAGATTGTAGGACATTACATATTCAATACTGTGTTTACCCTCCCTGGGTGTTCAAAACGGCCATACACCATCGGTACATGGAGTGCATGAGGCAGTTCACAAAGGCCATTGGCACCTGTGCCCACACCCTGAGGAAAGCTGCCAACTCGTGTGGAACTGGAGGCAGCTTTCCCCAGGGTGTGAGCACAGGTGCTAATGGCCTTTCTGAACTGCCTCATGCACTCCATGTACCGATGGTGTATGGCCTTGGAACCACCTGATTCAGCTGTCTCTCGATTTCATCACACAGGTGCTCGATTGGGTTCAAATCCGGGATGTGAGCCGGCCACGGCATGGTTCTAATGTTGTGCTGACGCAGGAAGTCCATGGTGACCCTAGCTGTGTGGAGGGGTGCATTATCCTGCTGGAACACGTGGCTATGGTGATGCGCGAAGAAGAGCACGATGTGAGGTCTTTGGATCTAGTCGAGGTAGCGTTGCGCAGTGATGCCATTCTCTCTGCCTGCACCAACATTGTGGAACACAGGAGGCCCAGTTCTCTCATTCAGGCCTATGGCATCCCAAATCATGATGTTTTGGTCACTCCACGCGTCTCTCTCCATGACACATGCGTCTCTGTAGTGTTCACCCCTCCTACGCCACACCCTCACTCTGCCATCCGAGCTGTCACGCTGTCGCTCTGAAGAGATCACAGAGGTGTTGCAGGTAGATGAAGCGGTCCTGCCTGGGCGTGGTCACCTGGGGGCGCCCTCTGCAGGCACGATCTGAAGTGCTGTTGATGTTGTGCGTGTCGCTGGTGCTGACATGGACATTGTAAGCTTTCGCAACAACCAGGGCACGCTGCCCTGCTAGTAATCGGCGGGTAGCTTGTTCTCTCTGCCCTGCTGACAATCGGGTCATACTTGAAGCGTCCAAATTACAAATCTTTGCTTTATTGTCTACAAGGGGCCAGGTATAGACTGGACAGTTCAAAGACAAACAAGACAATACAAACAAAATGCAAAACGTGGGGTAAAACGCGAATGTAAAAATGGATGTTTTGTTGCTTTGTTAGCGACTTGGACTCTCTCAAGAAGAACTTAAAATTCCAAGAAAAATCGTACATGCATAACAAGCAACATATTGTTGTTTGGGACACACAAGGAAAATTATGAACGGTCACAGAGACCAGTTGTCTCACTGATGTGAATATGTCTTTGCGAATCAAAGAGAAGGAAGATAACTAAGGACAACTGCATCGAAAGATCCAGATTCTATATCCGGGTTACAAATTTGCATTTATACCAATAATAATTAATGCATTTAGTTTTGTAAGGAAATATCCAAATGTCAGTCTGGAAAAGCTTGGGTTTTCAGAAAAAGAAAATCAACCCACTAACACTTGTCATGGGAATTTACCACCTCTGAGGTTCCGCTCGCTATGAAACGGGTGTAGACCGGATTTTATCTACTCCATTCCTTAACTCCTGGATGTTTATTCGCATACCTGGCAACCCTGGCTTCCTACCGTAATTATATAAAACAGTTTTTTTCAGCTTATTGTACTTCGCTACGAGAGTATTTCGCAACCTTATGCCCCAATAAACCAGTATTGTTCCTGAAAGTTGTTCTTTTATATTTTTTTACGTATTGTTTGATGTCCACTCTCTTCCTACACATTGATCCTCGCATGTTACATTTATATATGTGTGTGTGTATGTGTGTGTGTGTGTGTGCGTGTGTGCGTGCGTGCGTGCACGTATACATATGATATATAAACGTTATGTGAAGCGATATTTTGAAACAAAGGCGTTTAATATTTCATATGGGTATATATGTGTGTGTATGTGCATATGTGTAAGTGTGTGTGAACTTGATAAACTTAATTTAATTTCGATTTTGTTTAAAGCACAAAATACTTCAAAGACAAATCTCTTATTACAATCTCTGATTGCGTTTAGCATTTCTGACTCTCACCCCCAACCCTCCGCTTGCTATTCTTTGTTTCTTTCTAGCACCGCGACCGCAGTGGGGAACACATTGCTTTTCATTATATGTGATATAGATAAATATATATACAGATAGAAAGATTGATAGATAGATAGAAAGATAGATAGATAGATAGGTAGATAGATAGATAGATAGATAGATAGATAGATAGATAGATAGATAGATAGATAGATAGATAGATAGATAGATAGATAGACAGGCAGAGAGACAAGACATACAGACGGACACACGGACGGATGGACGGACGGACACATGGATGGACAGACGACCGGACTGACAGATAGATAGATAGATAGATAGATAGATAGATAGATAGATAGATAGATAGATAGATAGACAGACAGACATACAAGACATACAGACGGACACACGGACGGATGGACGGACGGACACATGGATGGACAGACGACCGGACTGACAGGTGGATAGATATGTTTCTTTATTAGCCACACAGGGCTGCACACAGATAGAACAAATTACAAGGTAGAGCTTTTCTTTTGAAGGGTTAAAAAAAAAAAGGGAGGGGGGAGTTTCGATCAAAAGGGATCGTAAAAGGAGAGAAAGAGGACAAAAAAAGGAGGGGTTAAAAAAAAAGGGGGAGAGGAAAAAAATTGATCAATAGGGATCGTTATCACAGAAATGTCAATATGAAGTGTAAAGGGGAGGACAGGTGAGGTTTACCCGTGGAAAGAAAAGCCTACGGAAAAGACCACGGTAACCTCGGTCAATGAAGTCACATGTTATATTTCTTTTTCTTTTTTTTTTTTGCAAATAAGCAACTCTCTGTATTAATTTTTACGGTTCATAGAATCATAGTCAAGGTGGCCTCGTCATTCATACGTGCCATCCTGCTACATTCACCATCATTTTTTAAAACATTCACTAGACAAAACTTGCCTCTCTACTCTCACTTTTTTCTTCAAGTGATACTTGAAGAAGTTGATGAGAGATTGACCAGAGAGGAAAGTGTTTGTCTCTAATCCTTTCAGACGCGTCCACCAGATACATTCTTTCGCCATAGCCACAAGTATGATAAAAATAGCTCTTCCTTCCCGTTTGAAGGAAGGAGGCGTGACGATATTAACGATAGACTCGGCTGATAAACCGACACGTCCCACACGTGACAGCAGTCGTTCGACATATGTCCACAGGTGGGAAATTGCTGGACACTGCACGATTGCGTGCAGAGCGGTTTCGTCGCTCTGCCCGTATCTCGGGCAGGTCGGCCCCGTGTTTCTCGAGCCATGCCTATAGAGCTTATCCCGAACGGGTAGCGCTTCTCGGTAGCACCTCCAGGCCAGGGATCTCTGGAACTTGTCCATAGGTCCCGGGCCGAAAGTCGTTTGAAACAGGCGGGTCGGGTATTCCTCGTCGACGCCCAGGTTTTCCCCGAGCTCGTCGTCGTACCTCCCCTCCACTAATCCCCTATAGAATGCTTGGTTGGTGTTGAATCACTCAAGGTCGACCCGGGACGACAGAGTTGCTTGAGAGCAACGCGACACTCGCGGTGCCATTCGCCCTTCTTCGGCCTCTTTTTGATCCACGACTGTAGTTCGGTCATGGAGACGAGTTGCGGGAATGCGTGCCTCACAAACGGCGACCACACCTGTTCACCGTCTCGTCTACAGAGCCGGAGATGTCGCAGTCTCAGCGCGTGTCTGCGCATCATCAACCACGGCATGCCCAGCCCTCCTTTTAACGGGTGTTGACAGCAAATGGATCGCCTGACCATCGGGACGCATCCTTTTCACAAGAAGCGGAAGAGGAATGCATTCTAGTTTGGTGATGGTAGGGTCGGGACAAGTACGACGGTCAGGCGGTAGTAGATGATGGACGCGATGTACGCGTTCACCACCACCGCCGCCCGACCTTTTAGGGACAGTTTCCTCTCGGCCCATTGCTGGGCGAGAGTGACCACCCTACTCGTTATCTCGTTCCAGTTCTTCTCCATTTGGAGGTCCCGGACCGAACCAGACCCCGAGCAACTCAACCGGGCCGTCTGTCCAGCGTCCCACGACGAAGGTACTGGTGGACGGCATGGGCTTGCTTCTCCAGGTGCCGAGCCGCAACCCCACTGACTTTTCCCGGTTGATTTTTGCTCCTGTCACCGCTTCGTAGTCTTTCAGTGTCTCGCCGACCCGCTCGATGTGCTCGTGGCTTGACACTATGACGGTGACGTCGTCCGACAGGTGGATAGATAGATAGATAGACAGATAGATAGATAGATAGCTATATAGATAGATAGATAGATAGATAGATAGATAGATAGATAGATAGATAGATAGATAGATAGATAGATAGATAGATAGATAGATAGATAGATAGATATAAAGGCATGATAGATTTCGTGTTTTGTTGTTTCATAGTGAGATTTGGTTGGAAACTTACTGCTCTAAATATCGTTTAACGCAATAAACCACGGATTTCACCAATCAATTACCATCAAGCGGAGGGTTATTAAGATCAGCAGAGTTGCAAAGATTTGCAGCATTTGAATTTCTGTCGTTGTTGCTATCGATGCTGCTGCTATTGTTATTGCTGTTGCTTATATTAGCAATATATTGTGTGTATGCTGATAAACTTTGCATGCAGCACAGGTACGTTTATCGAGGAGTTTTATGGCATGCTGAGAAACGGTGAGCGATTGGCTGGAGGAGTTTTGCAATGTTGCATTGGAAAGTTAAAATTAGAGTGACGCCAAAATGGAGCTTTCTGTTTCTAGTCAATGAATTAAATGTCTATCTATGTACCTATGTATCCATCTATCTAACTATCCATATACAATGTGTGTCTGCGCGCGCATGCATATATATATATATATATATATGTATGTATGTATGTATATATATATATATAGATATATATATATTATATATATATATATATATATATATATATATTATATATATATATATATATATATATATATTATATATATATATATAATATATATATATATATATATATATAGATATATATATATAATATATATATTATATATATATAGTGGAGGCGCAATGGCCCAGTGGTTAGGCAGCGGACTCGCGGTCATAGGATCGCGGTTTCGATTCCCAGACCGGGCGTTGTGAGTGTTTATTGAGCGAAAACACCTAAAGCCCACGAGGGGATGGTGGTGATCCCTGCTGTACTCTTTCACCACAACTTTCTCTGCTCTTACTTCCTGTTTCTGTTGTACCTGTATTTCAAAGGGCCGGCCTTGTCACTCTCTGTGTCACGCTGAATATCCCCGAGAACTACGTTAAGGGTACACGTGTCTGTGGAGTGCTCAGCCACTTACACGTTAATTTCACGAGCAGGTTGTTCCGTGTGATAGGATCAACCGGACCCTCGTCGTCGTAACCGACGGAGTGCTTCCATCCATATATATATATATATATATATATATATATATATATATATATATGTATGTATATAAGAAATTTTTGCGTAATAAGATAAAATCCCAAGGCTGTATAGATATTAGAGCATTTATAGATAGGGGGTCTTACGGCTGTTTCTAGGATATTAATTGATAATATGCCTTCATCGGAGATGGTGTGAGAGGAAAATTAAGTCATAGTTAGTTTCGATGTAATACAAAATAGAGAGTGAGGTGGAGGAATGAAAATAGATGCAAGATATGTATGGGTATTGAAGTTGTAAATCCGTTTTATAGGCATAATGGTATACATGCACTATTCCAATATCCTATGAGTAAACTCCAAAAGTCCAACAGAGTTTAAAATGAGTCCCTCCAAATATAGAGTTTATAAGCAATGTAAGATTCCCTTAGGAGTGAGATCCAGTAGATTTTTAAGCTTGGTTATTCCCAGTAGAGAATCTATTTAAACTGTTGCAGAGTTTTTATCTTATCACGCAAAAAATTCTTATATACACACGCTGACATAGAACCACGTTGAATACTTTATACGCAATATTACCGAATCTGGAACTTAACTATGGTCTGTCTATAGCACTTATTCAGCATTACTGACACCTTTGGGTCTCAATGACATCATTATCTCTTATATATATGTATATATATATATATATATATATATATATATATATTATATATATATATAACTATAAAAGAGAGTTTGTATATGTGTGTGCGCGCGTATGTTCCTTATGCATTACAAAACCGAGTTGCAGATTTAGACATAAGGGGTATCAAAAGATTCGGTAAGCTTTTGGCTACCAACTAAACTATATTTTCATTCACATATTTGCATTTACAAATATTCAACATTATAATTTTTCTTTTAGTCACCTGTCGTAAATGACATTTTATATCACCACCATAATGACAATGACGTCACATTTTCTATATGAGTGTGTTCGCACATTTGTTCGTTACCTACGTTAGGCCGATGACTGACAAGTATATGTGCGTGACGGTGTATGTGTCTGTCAGTATACATACATTATTGTGACGACTCATACACACACACACGTCTACAAAGAGACGGACACAGGGAGAGAGATAGGCTTCACGTCTGCGTTAATGTACGTGTGTGTGTCTCTCTCTCTTAGTTTATGTATGTAACTCCCTCCCACCCCCAACAGTGAAACTCGCTGATATCGAAAGTTTACTTGAAGCCTGGATCTCAAACAAACAAACACGTTCACTTTCAAGTACTAACAACATGAATATTTGGCTGACTTAACACCACTCACAATACTCACAAATATATCTGAAACAAAATATTGTTCTGGTTATTAAAACAAATTCGGAAACTTGGCAAAGTAGAAAGCCTCAGCGGCTCTTTCAATATAATTAAAGAAATGTTATTCCACTCTTTCTAACCAGTTTCAAGATAATGTTTTTTAACCGTCCTTGTATTCTTCATCAACGTCGCACAAACTTTTTACTGCATTACTCAATATTTAATCTACAACCTATAATCTTACACAGTTCAAAAACAGCATCTTCTTTTTTATACACTCGATTCAGTGTTCGTTTCAGTATTGTAAAATATATTATTTTTCTATGAAAAATTTAATAATATTTTCTGACTTTTCTTGGACTTTCACCTTCTTCACAGTGACGTTCAATCGTGAATTTTATAACATTTAGTACATGTTCCAAATAAATGTTGACTTTTTGTACTTTCTTACTAAATTATTTCTGCTAAATTGGTGACTTACCATTGTTTTATAGCATAACTATGTTACAGAAAGTATGTTTGCACCTATATTGACTACATTTCGTTTCGCTTGAACTCCATGTGTGTACGTTTTGGTGTTTTCAATATTATGGGGGGGGGTCTGCGTTCGTGACGTCTCTGGTAAACTATAGTAAAGAACATTTTACGCTGTTTTAATGAGCCCACATCTAATGAAGTAGCCATACTTATTGTTGGTGGTCCCTTTGAAAATCATGATATTCTCATTCGTGCTCAAGATTTTACAACCTTAAACGTGTTTCACAGACTCATCCCTCTTATGATGCTCTCCAGCATAATTATATTCTGTGGAATGGACAAGATGGGTATGAATTCAATATTCATCAGATTGAACCTGCAACAGGAGAGTCAATTACAAACAAAAGGGTGTCGTCAAATGACTTCTA
>NC_043006.1:103018587-103023587 GCF_006345805.1 Octopus sinensis | reverse complement strand
AATAATAATAATAATAATAATAATAATAATAATAATAATAATAATAATAATAATAATAATAATAATAATAATAATAATAATAATAATAATAATATGCCCTGATGCAGTACCAGGCAGTGGCTCTCATGGCTTCTGATCTTAACTGATTGGAAGTGTTATCATGTACATTGTTTTGTCTTGGTATAAAAGATGGGCTACAGCAAATATTCTGCAAAATGGGTATATTGGGCTTCGTATATTTTACCCCAGTGTCACTTTGATGGCATGCACTGCTCTCTCACTCAATAATAATAATAATAATAATAATAATAATAATAATAATAATAATAATAATAATAATAATAATGATAACCAAAATACAAAGACCTGCAAATAGAGGTAACGAGAATGTGGAATCTAAAAACAGAAACAATTCCTATCATAGCAGGTGCATTAGGCATGATAAAAAGATATTCAGACAAATACATAACAAAAACACCAGGACTTACAAACACATATAACATACAGAAAATTGCACTACTAGGCACTGCACACATCCTACGCAGAACACTTTCCATACAATAACCATCAGAGCATCACAACAAATCACAGCACATACATAAGGCACAGACAGCTGCGCTCGGTAGTGAAGTGAAAGCACGCTATAAAAATAAAACTACTGAAAATAATAATAATAATAATAATAATAATAATATAATAATAATAATAATAATAATAATAATAATAATAATAATAGCTGTTTACGCAAATAGGATAGGTCAAGGAAGGAGTAAAGATACAATAAAGAGTTAAAGTAATAGTTATTATTATTAATAATAATTATGTTTGTAGTACTAAATAATTGTATTTATCATAATAAAGTGTTTATCAATGAATGCAATTTTTACTAATTGGTAGGCATTTCAGTCAATCCACCAATTATCCAAAAGTAAGTAAAAATTACATTACTCGATAAACACTTTAGTATAATGAATACTATTACTTAGTACTACAAACATAATTATTAATTATTCTCACACTTATTGCAGTTTTTCTAAACCCTGTAAAGTTTGGGCCTTCAACTAGGCCTTTTGCGTCACCTTAAAACCAGGATGTTCTCAGCAGCCCTCGTAAATTCATGTTGTAAATCTTTAAAAATAGGAAACGAACACAAAATTTCAGATGGAATTTGATGTTGTGGTGGTCAACTTCTGGAAGCAAGAGTAGCTTTATGTCCCTACTCTGAATGATGTGTTCCATCACTACATGTAATAAGTGAATTATTTTCAGAGACGCAATAACTCTACTGCTTTGACGGTTGTCACCTTCTTAAGAAATTGATATTTGCTTATCGCAGCTTCGATGTGGAAATGATATACGCTCGTCCATTTCACGTAATTCCTTTCTGAGGAATTTTCTGTAATTAAAGCCTTTGACACCATTCAAGAATATGACTTTATCCTCAATAATGCTTAATGCTCGCATTAAGGAAATCAATAAACCTTCATTATTTTTTTTTTTGCTAGCTTCATTATATGATGAGAATTTTAAATAAATTTTAAATAAAGAGACACCCTGGAATACGAACCCTATGAACACGACTTCGTTTCTAGCTGTAGGAGTAACACCACATCACTCTATATGCTTATACATGCAGGTATTATAGGGAATAATATATCTCAAATAATAATTATCATCTTTAAAAATTAGACATACATTTTGGATCACGTCGTCTTTGCTACACAATACGAAAGAAAAGATGGGATAGTCAGATCGGGAACGCCTTTGATCAGACTTCTCGATCGAAGCTAATTTCGGGATAAAATAGAACAACAATAAGGAAATCAACTTTGTTTCATTTCCAGTCGAAAATTAATGAACGACACCTCATCCACTTTCTTTATATTAATATATAGAAAGAAAGGCGGTAAGCTGGCGGAATTGTTCGCGCTCGGGAAAAAGGTCGACCTCGCCTTTCATCATTTCGATAAAATAAGTACCAGGGTATCACTGTGTTCGATGTAATCGATTTACCCCATCCATCACCCCGCCCTCCAAATTGCTGGCCTTGTGTCAAGATGTGAAACCATTATACAGGAAGAAATAAACAGCCAGGCAAACATAAATTTCCAGGTAGAATCGAATATATTAAGTATTAAAACATTCATAGAACAAAAGAGAACAATGTTCAGTTGGCATTCTAGATTAAATACCTTCTTCTCTTTTTCGAAAAGATAAATAATGTTTCTAAAAGTATTTTAAAGAAAAGCAATAATAAAAATCATTCGCTAGCTTACTCGTTTAGTGAATTTGTCTTCAATAGGAATAAATTATGTACGTGTGTGTGCATATATATATATGTATATATATATGTGTGTGTGTGTGTGTGTTTGTGTGTGTGTGTGTGTATGTGCGTGTGTGTGTGCATCTATGTGAGTGTATGCAATATGCATATATATATATACTCAAATATGTGTGTGTATGTGTGGGGAGGTTGCGTGCCTGTGCTTGATGATCTATGAATATAGCAGGCTATTAAATCATGTCTAGACATACAAAGAGATATATGAGTTTAGAAGATGAAGTTTTTATTAATTATATTTTTATAAGTTTATAGTACATTTGTACATATATATGATATATAATAAAATGAAGAGGTATGAGAAGTGAATATTTATTTATTTAACCACGTGACTTCCATTGGGTTACGGCCGTTTCACAACCTTCTTATATATATATATATATATATATATAATATATATATATATATATATATATATATATATATATATATATATATCTATATATCAAAACGTTCCCAGTCTACTTCTGTAGTGTGCCAAACGATAGCAGCACACAGTGGTGTTAGTTTATTTACGTCTCCTAATATAGCGGTTCGTCTAAAGAGACCAATAGAATAAATAGCAGGCTTAAAGAATAAGTACTGGCAGCGATTTGTTCGACTAACCCATTCAAGGCGCTGCCGCAACATAGCCTCCATCCAAATCCAAGTAAGAGTTAAAATGTTTGTATAGATGTGCACATATATATATATATGTATGCATTATGTATGTATGTATATATGTACGTATGCATGTATATATATACATGGGGAGAGGGGGAGAGAGAGAAAGATAGAGACAGAAAAACAGACAGGGGCAGAGAGGCAGAAGTACTCAATGGAGCTGTACATGTACAACGTAAAATATTTTCGTTTTATGCCCAGCATAACGCCCACTGAGTGTCTGAAATATAATGGAAAACTTGAAGATACATCTATTATTTTCTGAACCATGTAGTTAATTGCCGAAGTAATATTTTATTTTGAAGGGCACATTTTATCTTTTTGTCATGGGTGTAAAAGTCAATGCCCCTGATAAGGGAGAAGAGAAGGAAATATACTTGATCGTTTACTACCGTTGGAAGTATAACATTTATACATCGAATTACTTGGCGTCAGAATAGACATCTGCTTAGAAAGCTTACTGCATGCTAGAATCCAATATAGGCACCTAAAAGTGAATTATAGGTGTTAAAATGTGCGACGGGTCGAGCCACAAACTCAGTAAATGGGAAGGGTTCTCATACAGTATCCCATAACCCACTTTCACTAAATATTTTGGTAGAGGACACTTATCTCAGTGCTGAGCAGTTTTACTGAGCTCTGTCTCATCTACCATTTTAATCACACATTCATGCCAATTCGGCACTGCGTTATTTGAGAATTGTTTCTGCATATCAAGTCTAATTGATAATTTTATCCTACGACCATATTGAGTACGTTCCACTAGATTCAAATAACATAGCTTTGAATTCTAAATATATCTTGTATTTTGAATACGAAATGTTCTCGCTTTCTCCCGTGTAAGTCTATTTAATGCAGTGCTGTGGCAAAACCTCAAGCCGTGTCTCTTCTCACGGCGTACCAACCTTTTAAATTTAACAGTGTTGGACTGCAGAATCAGTAGGGTGCCGAACAAAATCCATTTGGTTTCGGATATGTAATTACACCGCGCTTCAATGAGAGTTCAAGTCATTCTTTGGTTGACTTTACCTTTCATAGGAGTAGTAGCGATCAAGTAAGGATGTCGATTACATCGATTATAACCTTTAACATAATCGATAAGCCTTGTGCCAAAATTTGAAACCAATATTACGTATAAATATAAGCTGGCAGAATCGTTAGCACGTTGGACGAAATGCTAGGCGGGAATTCATCTGTCTATACATTCTAAATTCAAATTCTCCCGGGGTCGACTTGGTCTTTCTTCCTTTCGGGGTCGACGTAATCGTCTTCCCCCTACGCTCGAAATTTCTGGCCTTGTAACAAAATTTGAAATCAATATTATGCTAGAGCTATCGGATTTTTCAATGTATAGCATAAATATACTCGAGTCTATCCCATTGCTTCTTCTTCTAAAAAAACTTCTCCGTATGACTAATCAAAAGAAATTGTTATTGCTAATTCTCCAGATATCAAAAATATCCTAGGGTATTATATCACTGTCGCTTGACAAAAGTTGTTTTTAGAAAACTAAGAGCATGTCTCTTTTAGCTGAATCGCAGATATCATTTGAATCTCCTATTGAGAAATTGTGCGAAGAATTTAGGATATATAGGTTTCCCGAGATGTTTGCAAGATTTTAATGATGTTTTAATACGTCGATACTTTGATGGACTTATCGGATGTAATCATGTATCACTGTCATGTTTTTCCAACTTTACATCCATCCAACAAAATTTATAACTGAGGGTAGAATCTAATTAGTATTGATATTTGTCACTTCTTCCCCCACTAATGCATTGCTGTTTCGAGTCGTCAACGTTTGTTTTAATTTTGCTCTGATACACCACATTTTCTAATTCTTTGACTTTAATGAAAATGGACTCTTGCATAACTTCTCAGGGAATAATGCCAATAACTTTTACTGAACTGGAGCGACTTTTGTGTATTTTAGCATACTGAATTCTATTTAATTAAAAGCTTAGTTTAATCACTTGTATAATATTGGATAATTGTT
>NC_043006.1:102973587-103016087 GCF_006345805.1 Octopus sinensis | reverse complement strand
GATAGATAGATAGATAGATAGATAGATAGATAGATAGATAGATAGATAGATAGATAGATAGATAGATAGACAGGCAGATATATATGCTTTATATGCGTAGTTATGTTTGGATATTTTTGTGTAATTGTGAGCATGCGCATTACTATGGTAGTATCTAGCGAAAATAAATTCATGAATATGTGTTGTATATGTTATACAAAAAAATAGCATAAGTACTAGTATTAATAAACATACACATACATACATACATATATGTGCGTGTATATTACTAAGTGTGTAAATGTGTTTGCATGTATGTGCTGTTGTAAGTATGTTTATATGAATATTTAAATACATGTGCATAGGACATACCATAGTAATTATGTACGTGTTTTAAACCTTATATTTCGTGTACACTTGAGAATATTACTTAGAAAATATGACATGCCATTTACCAAATAACATCAAACGATATCATATATTTTGTTTTCTGTGGGTTAATTAACTTTCTTAGCAAAACTCGAAACCTATTAATCATAAGGGAAATACAATATTTGTCAACAAACTTCTACATTATGTAAGAATTAACATCTGTAGCACTAACGAAAGAAATTGCACTCCAGGAACTGATCGGGATCAATTACATTTTTTGCATCAAGTATTCAGGAAAATGTAATCGTTGATAAAGATATATCTAATTAAATGGCCTTTTTCTAAATTACGAAATTATTCATGAGCAGTTTTTGTCATCTACAAGTAAACTTCCTAGTTAAAATAAATACCCTTATATATGTCTGTGTGTGTCAGTGTGTCTGTATGTATATGTATATAAATTGTGTGTGTGAGTGTTTATATATATATATATATAAGTGGGATGGCCACAAAGCGGACATCCATTATGCTAGAAGTCGACCTTTATATGTATATGTATATAAATATGTATATATATATATATATATATATATATATATATATATATATATATATATATATATATATATATATATATATATAAATGTGTGTGTATTTTCCAATGTGTACAAATAACACGGAAAAAATTAATAAATAGTTACCGGAGTAGCGAAAATTCACATAAGTACCAATGACGTAACAGCCTACTTATAAAGGTAGGAATTCCATGGTTTAGTGAAATGCTTTTATATTACGTAGATAAATAAATAAATGGAGTTAAACGCAGGTATTATTCAAATCTTTATACTTCGGACATATGTTTCGAAACATGTCGGAAGTACAAGGATTTGAATAAAACCCGCGTTTAACTTCACTTTTTATATTTATCTCTCTCTCTCTTCTCTCTCTCTATATATATATATATATATATATATATATATATATATATATACGCGACTGTCTTCTTTCAATTTTTCTCTACCTGTTCCACTCACAAGGCTTTGGTCGGCCCGAGGCAACAGTAGAATACACTTGCCCAGTTGGACTGAACTCAGAGCCATGTGGGTGGGGAGCAAACTTCTAAAATACCCACGCTTGCGCCTATATATATATATATATATATATGTATGTATGTATGTATGTATGTATGTATGTATGTATGCATGTATGAATTTATGCATGTATGTATGTATGTATGTATGTATGTATGTATGTATGTATGTATGTATGTATGTATGTATGTATGTATGTGTGTGTGTGTATGTATGCACAGTTGAAATTTATAGAAAAACAAAAAACGAAGACAGGTGTACAAACATCAAGTGTAGCAGTTTGACGCTCGAGAAAAATGCAAAAAGTCATTTACGATTAGAGCCTACGCTCTTCAAATGAAAGGAATAAAAGTAAAGAAATTAAACAGAAAATGAAAAAAACTTGTAGACTTCAGCGTTCCAAAATGGCGAATGGCTTATTTAAAACAGTTTCATTTGGGAAGAGTTCGATTCGGCCCCAAGCAAATTAAAGTTTCGTAGGCTCCTTACAGAAACCTATCTCATCGAATTGAGTAATGCCGGAAGTCTTAGAGGTCTAGCGGAACCTGGGCTCCTATTGATCTGGACGGATTATATGATATTATGAGAAGTGAGATTGACATACCAGTGACACCAAATGCATTGAAAAAGAAGATTTGTAGGAAAGCGTGGATGGATAGGAATCTGAGGGTGTCTTGTTGTCTGGCTCGTCTTTGAGAAGACTAACGAGATATGAGATACAGGGTCGGTATGTATGTATGTGTATGTGTATGGCAGCTGTATGAGTGTGTAGATTGGGCATCTCATGCGTATGTGTGCGTATTTCTTATGCCTGTGGGGAGGTTCCTGTGTGTAATCTATAGCGTGGATGGGAGCTGGTGGCACCAGCTCCTTGGTGCGTATGTTCGTCTTTGCCAGGGAATGTAATTACTTGTGCGGCTGCGTATTAGTCATTTGTGAGTACTTGCCGGTGCGAACATGCGTCAGCTGCGTATATCAGAATTCTGTTGATTTCATTTTATTGATAAGATAAAGGAATGGAGGCAGAGAGAAGGGGGAGACCAGAGTGGTAACGCGTATAATTCTAGAACAAGAAGAGCCGAGAGAAATTGCGCGTTAAAAAATGCTTTGGAGAGAATTTAAACCAACATTCCTTAAAAGTTTTTAGAAAGAGCGGAGATGTATGTATTCATCTATTGAGCAATTTCTTTCACTCAGTTACGCCCACAGCGGTATAATAATATTGAACCAGTATATATACATCTATACAGATAGATTTAGCTATAGTTCTGGATATAAATATATATATAGATAGATGTGTGTGTGCCTGTGCGTCAACGTGTATGACTGTGTGTGTGTGTGTGTGTGAAATGCGGCAATTAGGCGTATGGACTAATTAACAAATATTTAATTGTCTAGGCGACTTATTATATCCAGTATTGTTAAATATTGATAAGTTTTCATTACTAAGTTTCACATCAAAGAAGGGTTCATCAAGTAATATATCAAAGGATATATAATATGTTAACGGATTACGGTCGGCATGCTGTAAATATCAGACCGATAAAAATTTTGTTTTCATCCAGAAGATCAATAAGGTTATTACATCTGTTGTAATTTACCACTTAGATTATAGCTCCATGGTGCTATTTTAGATACTTCCGCACTTTGTCTCAGATATCCATTTTTTTTTCTATTGCAGAATATTCTCGTTTTGCACTGTTGGCCCTTTGTTGTGCCGCTTATGTCGAGCGTTCTGTATGGTCATTGACCGGTCAATATTAAAGGAGTTAATACATTAGTCTCTAATTTTGCATACCTGACAGGATTGGGAGGCACGTGGCCTAGTAGTTAGAGCAGCGGGGATCGCGGGTTCGAATCTCAGACCGGACGATGTGTGTGTTTATGAGCGAAACACCTAAGCTCCACGCGGCTCCGGCAGAGGGTAATGGCGAAACTTCTGCTGACTCACATTCTTTCCTCCTGTATTTTGCAATGGACCGGCGTCCCGTCCAGGTGGGGAACCTATACGCCGGGAAACCGGGAAACCGGCCCTTGTGAGCCAGCCATGACTCGAGAAGGAACAAACAACAACAACAACATACATGACAGGATGGCGCTAACGTAATAATCTCTCTCTAAATCTCCGCGATACGTCTATGCTTCATTGAACGTGGCTTGCATCTGCCTTCGCTTACACCGATGTAGTATACATTTTCGTTTCTTACTGCTCATCTGATATACTACTTTTCTTACTTAGGTAAAATATTACGTTTCATATTTTCATTTAGAGGCTAGGCTACTTTTGTTAAGCAATTATATTCCCTTCCACGGAAAATGCTGGTTGGCTAATCAAAGTTAACTCATTATCATCACTATGCCGCCAAAATATCCGACCTAATTGTAAAGACATTTTACATTGTTTTGGCTCAATATTTCTGACTGGTTTGAGTACTTATTAGAATATTCCATTATGAAATATGTGAACACATACATATTCCCTGTGACCGCGTTGGTACCGTTGGCGATTTTTTTCCCTCCGTCTTCCCTTCTCTGGATCTTTCCTTTTCCTATGTTTCTGACGAAGGGCTCGAAACGTAAAACCGTCCTTCTTCCTTTCCTTCCTGAGCGTCCAATAATACTATATTTGTTCCACGTCCTCGCGTTGTTGTGTCTTCTCTTTGTGTTTTCATGTTTGGATTAACTTGATATATATATATATATATATATATATAATATATATATATATATATATATATATATATATATTTCTTATTATATTATAGTTAACTTTTTTATACTTTTTGGTTAGTTATAAAAAAAAATTAAATTCAAAAATTTAAAAATATAAAAATTTAATAATATAAATTTAAAAAATTAAAATTTTAATAATTTAAATTTTAAATTGTATATTTTATATATATATATATTGTATTATATTAATTATTTTTATTTTTTGTTTTTTATGTTTTGGTTTATGTCTATCACTGTTTGAGTTTCCTAATAGTGGTTTTATCTCTAATTTGATTTAATTTATATATATATATATATATATAGTTAATCCAAACAAGAAAGCACGAAAAAACCACAGCAACGCGAGGACGTGGAACAAATATAGTATTATTGGACGCTCAGGAAAGAAGGAAAGAAGGAGGGTTTAACGTTTCGAGCGGAGCTCTGTGTCGGAAACATAGGAGAAGGAAAGATCCAATATTAGTTGTTAGTGAATATAAACAGCCATTATTGCAGTGTCTATGTTCGTGTCATTGTTGTGGATCATGAGTACAAAGAGAACGCTTTTCAACCATGTTTTTGATGAATTATTGTAATAAATATTAGCTTTGTTGAAGTTTCATTGAAAATATATGAAACATTCTTCTAGACATATTGAAAACAACTGTTTTAATATATTAGGAGAGGAGTTTGAATCCTTATTTAAAGTATATAATTTAACATAAGGACAGCGAGAAGGAAAGAAACAAGGAAAGATTGACAAAAATATGCATATATTACGTGTCTCTCTACACGATGCTTTTTGCATGTGCGCAAACTAACTTTCTCTCCCTCTATCTATCTATCTATTTCTCTCTCAATAACATATACCAATGTTCATACAAACATACAGTGATATCTAGTTGTAGAGTTGCATACACACATATACACATTTACACTTATTATATATATATATATATATATACACATACATATATACATGCATACATATATATATATATGTATATACATACATATATGTATACATACATACATACATACATACATATAGTTTCGATTCCCAGACCGGGCGTTGTGAGTGTTTATTGAGCGAAAACACCTAAAGCTCCACGAGGCTCCGGCAGGGATGGTGGTGATCCCTGCTGTACTCTTTCACCACAACTTTCTCTCACTCTTACTTCCTGTTTCTGTTGTACCTGTATTTCAAAGGGCCGGCCTTGTCACTCTCTATGTCACGCTGAATATCCGCTGAATATGCTTCCACATACATATATATATATATATGGAAGCACTATGGAAGCACTCCGTCGGTTACGACGACGAGGGTTCCGGTTGATCCGATCAACGGAACAGCCTGCTCGTGAAATTAACGTGTAAGTGGCTGAGCACTCCACAGACACGTGTACCCTTAACGTATTTCTCGGGGATATTCAGCGTGACACAGAGAGTGACAAGGCCGGCCCCTTGAAATACAGGTACAACAGAAACAGGAAGTAAGAGTGAGAGAAAGTTGTGGTGAAAGAGTACAGCAGGGATCACCACCATCCCCTGCCGGAGCCTCGTGGAGCTTTAGGTGTTTTCGCTCAATAAACACTCAAAACGCCCGGTCTGGGAATTGAAACCGCGATCCTATGACCGCGAGTCCGCTGCCCTAACCACTGGGCCATTGCGCCTCCACATGTATGTATATATATATATATATAAACAAATCAAATTGCGATAAAATAAAAATAATTATAATCGCTGGTATTACTAACACAAGCCATATATATATATATATATATATATATATATATATATACATATGTATGTATGTATATATATGTATGTATATATGTATATATGTATATACAATATATATATATATGTATATATATATGTATGTATATATATATGTATGCTTATGTATATATATATATTCTCTTTTACTTTTTATCTGCGTGTTTTATCTCTTCTTTCTAGCATGTCCGAGGGGATATTTCTGTCCCCTCATTTTATTTTTTTCCTAAATTTCTTCCAATTCCTACGTTTGCGATACAGGAGATTAGGATTTCTCCCACAAAATACGTTCTCAATATTTTAATTTTCTCCCTCTCCACACCAAATTAATATTTTACTTTTTCAAATTCTTATTCTTGGTAATACATGGAGAAAAAACAGAGTACGAATCTTTAAGAATTTTACCCATTATCTCACCCCTTCCAAAAACCTACACACTCCCAACGTTGTACTGTTAGCTTCTTTGGAAAACGGTGAAGTATCTTCAGAAATAATGTCGTTTACCTGTTGTTTCTAAGCATGTCGAGTTTTCTGGTGGTGGTCTGGTATTTTTTAAGTCTACTATTTCAATAGAATTCTACGCATGCGGGAAACATCAGCCAAAAGTGAAAGACGGAGATTTTAGCTTTTTGAAAGCTGGCAGATGATGGGTGGGCGAGGTGGAGAAAAGGACATTAAGTGTTTCTTTAAGAAAAATTAAACTATAAAAAATGTATGTATATATATATATATAGGGAGAGTTTACGAAAAAAACAAAAGCCGAAGACAGGTGGTGTACAAAACAAACAGATGTATTAGTATAACGCTCAGGAATAGAAAAAGTGTTTTACGTTTCGAGCCTACGGTCTTCTACAGAAAGGGACACAGAAAAAACAAGGAGAGAAACAAGGAGAGAAAAAAATGTGTGTAGTGGCTAACGATCTATCATGGCGACTATTATGTATATATATATATAACCATCTATCATGTACACACATATATATATATATATATATATATATATATATATATATATATATATATATATATATATATATATATCCCAGATTCGTAATCTCTGTGTTTTTCTACATAGTTTACGAAAAAAATTATTCGCAAAGTTACAAATTAATAAATAGCCGTGAAGATAAGAGGAGATTAAATATTGAAAACGTGATTTCTGGACAAAATCGTATTAACCCCCTTTTATATGATGAAACAATATTATTTCTGATCCTTCTTAAGAACAGAAAGCACTTTCATGCAAATTACACCCTCGCCCTTCACTATTGAACAAACAATAACTTCCATTATTCCATTAAATATATATCAGCTGTGCCGATTCTGCCCTTAAGAAAGGGACAAATAATACACTGTGCTTGTAGCTCATAACATCCGGGCAACGCCGGGAAGCGTTACCAGTGTGTGAGAGTGTGTATGTGTGTGTGTGTGTGTGTATGTATATATAATAATGTGTGTGTTTTCATATGTGTATACATGTATATATACACGATAACAGGATTGGAACATTAATCGAAATTAATCTAAAAACAAAATCAAAATAGAAGGAGCAGACGACAGAGACCGCCACCACAATTAGACTTCACATTTACACTACAATCGCCAGTAATCGATATTGCTATCCTAAATCATATGATTGCTTCTACTGGTTGTTCTGAATGACAGTAAGAGGGTGAGTGAAAAGTGAGAGACAGACAGATAGACAGACAGAGAAGGCAAACAGATAGACAGATAGAGCAAGACAAAGAGAGCGAAACTGGGAGGGAGAGAGAGAGAGAGATTGAAGAGAGAGAGAGTGATTACGAGACCGATTACGAGACAACAGACGTTATTCAACAGAAAAATAACACGTAAAGAGGTAGTTGTTTAGAGGGCAGAAAATTAAAATACAAAATGAAATAGAAGTGAGGAATAGAATTATAAGTACTGAATAGAAATTACTGAGACGTGTAAGATCTGAGGTTTGTTTAATTTTCGCTCTTTGGTTTCCTAGAATTATCTTTCTCACTAGGTGTCTCTTATTACACAGTCTAATGTTTTTTTATATATATTATTGTACTACTACTACTACTACTACTACTACTACTACTACTACTACGACTACGACTACTACTGCTGCTGCTACTAGTACTACTACAACTGCTACTACAGCTGCTGCTGGTAGAACCACTGCTACTTAATGTCAATCTATATATATATATACATATATATACATATGTATACATATATATATATATGTATATACATATATATATACATATGTATACATATATATACACATATATATAAACATATATATAAATATATATATATACACATATATATAAACATATATATACATATATATTTATATATATACATGTATATATGTATGTATATATATATACATACATATATGTGTGTGAGTGTTCTGTTGTGCTTGTGAGTGTGTGTAAACAATGCTTGCATTCACTGTTTTATTGGCCTGTTTCTATCTGTGTAATTATAATTATATAATTATATGTTTGTGTCTCATCCACATACATACATACATACATACATACATACATACATACATACATACATACATACATACATACATACATACATACATACACACTCACACTCACACAAATATCAGTACAATCTACGGATCGGAAGGAACACAATACACACCAGAGACCAGACATTTTAACGACTAAAGCCCAATACGAGACAACAGATGATACGTAACACACAAAATACACAAAGAACTCGGTTCAATATAGATACTACTTAATGCAATATTGAACATATAATTCAGTATAGATGTTATACAGCGCAATAAAGAAAAATAAAAGTCACCACATTACACATCACTTACCTTGTGGAACAGTATGTAAACTCTAAACAGATGAATGCACATCTAAGTAGTGCACTAAGTTCATCTCTTATTTAACAATAAATGTTTGTCCATCTAACATAAGGGAAACGAGTGGTGCGACATGTCCTCAGGCATGAGTGGCTGATGGCGATATGTTGGGAATAAAACTAGACAAGAGAGGGCTACGTTGAGTCACTTCTATTTGAAAATATGTGTCTATGCACAACATCGATATTTAACAGGAGGAAAAATTCCCAGTGAAACCAGTGATTATTGAAAACAGTAAAACAAGAGAAATTAACCTTTGCATTACCTGGATTGACTACTGAAATTAGTAATGATCCAAACGTCTGCATACTAAAGATACGCTACATAAATAAAGCAAGCCCTATAATTACTAAATATGCCAGTTATGTCATCAAAATGGAAACGAGCCACATCGCTACAAAGCATAGAAGATATTTACATCCAGGTTTCTACTTATGGAGACTCATTACCCATTGTATTTTTTATGGTTTATTCGGAACCATAACGATTATTGATTCTCTGTCCATTATCATTTCAAAATCTTCTGAACCTTCTTTTGCGAATAAAGGGATTATTTTGACGCTTTATCACCACGTTTTGTACTTCGTAACGAAGATCATAAGAATACTGTTATACTCGATAAAATTGTCCGCACCAGAGTTAACATTGTTTTATATTTAACTCCTGGTTACATTCGTAGTTTATTTTCTGTGAGCTGAATTTATTTTCAAAGGTTTTCCAATTAAGACCCGTCTTGTTATTTCAGGTGCACTGGAAGAGTTAACAAAATATTTATATACTTACACAATATTTACGTCTTCCTTTCATGAAAGTTTCTTTGAATTATTTTATTAGAAAATAATGACTCTAATAATGATTTTAAATAATTGTTTCAAAAATCAATTATAACGTTGTTATCTTCAGTGCTTCGTTACTTGAATCAGTTCATTCAAAAATGGGATTCTCTCCTGGGAAATCTTTTTGTTTGGGAAATTCTGTTATTATTTTAATATACTTTCTTCAGACACACAGGAAATGAATGAATAACTGAACTGCTTATCTGGCGAAATACAAAGGTATCAAGAACCACAGGGAGAGATTTTCATTCGCATGATTTGGGGCGCAACGTGGTGTCCTTACAGTCGTTTCTTGAGAAACAACGGTAGAAGGCTATGTGTAAGTCGTTTGCCTACGAACTATGACTGACTCACGAAAGAAAAAGGTAATGATGGAAAATTTCTGTAATACCTTAACTTAGAACAGTTGGTTAAGGCTTGTGTAAAGCAAAACAAAAACAACTCAGTATACAACGGTTACTATTGCAACGCTGGTCATTGTGCAAACTGCAACTATAGCTCGTTCTTGTGTTAAAAATATTTTCTCTTTTCAAGCCATCTTGTTTTACCCCCAAAACTACGTACGATTGTCACATCTCTCTCTCTCTCTCTCTCTCTATATATATATATATAATATATATATATATATATATATATCCCCTTCTCTCTCTCTCTCTTTCTCTGGTGTTTGTGTATCCTATGCTTTATAAAACATACACACGTTTCGGCAAATTACAGTCAAAATTGCATAATTGAT
The DNA here is from genome assembly GCF_006345805.1 of Octopus sinensis. Classification (NCBI taxonomy): domain Eukaryota; kingdom Metazoa; phylum Mollusca; class Cephalopoda; order Octopoda; family Octopodidae; genus Octopus; species Octopus sinensis. Next base: position 103,005,692 of record NC_043006.1, on the reverse strand, counting down.
TGTTGAACCGTTACATAGACTTTTCAGCGTTTAGCAAAACTTATATACAGAATGATGTCAAATTAACTCACTGTACATTTTCACGATACAAATTATCACCAATACCAGTGGCACAGTACGAAGTTGCATGGCTTAGTGATTTATGGTATTCGGCTAACTATCGTAAGGTCGGGAGCTCGATTACAGGCGGCGTGTTGTGTACTTGAACAAGACGCTTTATTTCACATTGCACCAGTCCACTCGGCTGACAAGAATGAGTAGTACCTGTATTTCAAAAGGCTAGCCTTGTCACATTCTGTTTCACGCTGAATCTCCCTACGTTAAGGGTATATGTCTGTAGAGTGTTCAACCACTTGCACGTTAATTTCACGAGGAGGCTGATCCACTGATCGGATCGACTAGAATCCTCGTCGTAATAACCGACAGAGTACCAGTGCCACAATATAGTAGAAGATAAACAAAGAAAGTACAAAGTGGTTGTCCTTTTATTTTCCTTTTTCACTTCTCTCAGTTAAATACGTTGGGAATTGTATCAGTGTTTAAGAATATGTAAGAATGTCTGCCCACTTGGATACGAAAACTTGTGAACTCGAACCTTTGTGCTCTAGTCAACATCACTCTATAAAATAGGTATATATGCGTGTATATAGGAAGTCGATGCATTTATATGGATCTGTGTTCACGTGTAACCTATCGGCGTAGTCTCCTTCATACTCGTGAATGGGGTCACCTTCCTTTCTAATGACAGCTAGCACAACACTTAAAATATGTAAAATTTTCCTTTGAAACAGCGTTGGGGTCATTACGAAGTTAAGAATAATTGAAATAAAAAGTAATGAACACATAATTTGATATACGTATAAGTTAATGAATTAAATTATTGAATATATGAATAAACACAACAAAATAAAATAAAAATATACACCTCTCTAGCAAGAACTGACTGCTTGAAAATTCAGCACATTTTTCTAAATGCTAAAAAGTCGAAGTTCGAAATTATGTTCGAAAAACATTATCCTCATTAAATATACATAAATTATTATCATTACTAATATTTACAGAGTAGATACATTTTATTTTTCCTTCAACAAGTCACATTGTTAAATTGCTTTTGTTAACTTCCTATTTATAATACGTCCACCACACAAGTTTGGCGTAAATCACACACTTTTTCACTTTTTGTTGTCTTTTTACTTTTGCTGTGATCTGCATTTCATTATGTATGCACGTGTGTGTGTGTGTGTGTGTGTGTGTGTGTGTGTGTGTGTGTGTGTGTGTGTGTGTAACATATTAAAATGATGGCTTATTAGCAATTAGAACCTAAAGACAAAATTAATAGAGGTCATAAAGTGACAGAAGGTACTAACTAGAACCGCTTTTGCTAAAAATAAGAGTTAAAACAACTTAAAAGCCTTGTGGCTTTTGAGTTGTTTTAACTCTTATTTTTAGCAAAAGCAGTGCTAGTCAGAACCCTCAAGTTTGTGACCTTTCTGTCTGTCTCTCTCTTTATATATATATATATATATATATTATATATATATATTATATATATATATATATATATATATATATATATATATGTTTCTGACGAAGAGCTCCGCTCGAACGTTCAACCCTACTTCTTTCCTTCTTTCCTGAGCGTCCAATAATACTATATTTGTTCCACGTCCTCGCGTTGTTGTGTTTTCTCTTTGTGCTTTCATGTTTGGATTAACTTTATATATATATATATATATATATATATATATATATTATATATATATATATATGTATGTATGTATGTACATGCCCACGCGCATGCACACACAGACACATACAGAAACACACCAACATAAATAAATTTATACAAATATATATATGTGTTTGTGTATGAGCACGTATACAGGTAACATGACCATTCGGTTAAGCACACGCGCCTGCACACAATCATATATACTCATGCACGCGCGCACAGATACAGACATACACACCACAGCCACACACATACACACACACACAGATGCAGCGACACACACGCGCAGGTACATTCGTTCATTTACACACAGAAGGGTTAGGTGGAGTAGTAAACTAGTGGGAGGGAGGGAGAGAGATGAGACAGGACAGGAGACGGTGTGGGAGGAGGAACAGGAGGAACCGAATGACTGATTAAAATAGAAAACTGCGTTTGTTGACAACCGTCGATCATTCAGAAGAAACGATGACAAATGCTGTAGAACTCTCAATAACATCATCAATTAGTTGTCCAGTGTTTGAGTTGGTTACTACTGATGTCTTCTCGGAAAAATCAACAAAACGAGATGTTATTAATAGCTTCCGTACAGGCACAGTTTCACAAACAATTGTACACATAACTATACAGACAAATATACACCGAAATATTCCGTATAGAAAACGTAAGTAAACACACATAAATACACAATCATTCGTGACTTATATACATGAAATAGTTTGCTTCCCAAAACACATGGTTCTGGGTTCAGTCCTATCGCGTGGCTCCTTGGACAAGAGTCTTCTACCTTTGCCTCGAGCTGACCAAAGTCTTGTGAATGGATTTGGTAGAATGAAACTGAAAGAAGCCCTTCGTGTGGTGTGTGTGTGTATGTGTGCGTGTATGTGTGAGGGAGTGTGATGTAAGTGAAATAAAGTGAAACTAAAGCAAAACGGGTGTAAAAAAACGAAGAACGAGATGATTATAAAGATGATGAAGAATATAACGTTTGTGTGTATGTATGAATATTTACACACACACATATATATATATATATATATATATATATATATATGTGTGTGCTTCAGTATACTTGAGTAATAAAGGTAGAATGAGGTATTTTTGTCTCTTGGCTGAAACAGCTGTAAGTTATTTTCCCAATTTATATACATGCATGTTATATTGTTATAATTACTGGTATCTTTATATATTAATATATTTTATATCTTATATGTAAAGCATATGTTATACATGTATGTATACTCTTGTAATTCTCAGTTTAGTAATTAAATGAATAAATAAGTTAACGTAATATAATGTCTATAATTGATGAACCACCTATTGATCCCCTTCATTTTCTTGTTGCTCTCTCTCTCTCTCTCGATATATATATATATATATATATATATATATATAATAATATAAATATTATATAAATATATGCATATATACATACATACATGTACATACCTACATCTATATGTATATATACGTGCATATATGGGCATTGGACATCAAAAAACGTTGATCACAATCAGAAACGAAAATCCAAAAACGAAAACATGGAAACGAACATTTTTTTCAAACAACGAAAAATCAGAGTACAAGACATACAACACAAGGAATATTCCCCTTCTTCAGTTGTCCCTGTTTCGTCTACTCCGAGTTACGAAGGTAAGGACAAGGCGCGACTTCATTGAAACAGTCCTTCCTGCAAAGCAAATTAAATCAAATTTGGGTTTTTTTTGCAGAGGGGTAAAAATGGTAACAAGAACAGGACAGTAAGAACAAAACAAGACAGTAGAAACAGTAAAAGACAGAACAAAGAGAATAACACAGTAAAAACAAACGATAAGGGTTGTAAAGCCAAGGCGACGGAAAAATTATTCTGAACGCTTGAGACAGCTTATGAGAGAGACAGGATAAGCGGTTTGATCTTGGTGAAGATAGCAGTTGGAAAGATAGCTTCGCTCTGGTCACGTGTCAGTGACGAGAGGGTCGAGGAGGAGGAGGAGGGGGTAAGAGAGAAGGGGAAAGGAGAAGAATAGGGAAGGGTGAGAGAGAAAACCAGAAAGGATGAAAAACAAGAGAGGGAGAGAGATAGAGGAGAATTAGTAAAGGTGAAGAGTGCGCATCATAATTATTAAGATAAAACTTACTTGGAAAAGGATGCGTGGCGTTCGGCCATATAATAATATATATAGTATATAAATATATGCACATATACATACATATATTTACATACCTACATCTATATGTATATATACATGCATATATGGGTACATGACATCAAAAAACGTATATATATATATATATATATATATATATATATAATATACATACACATGCATACATACATACATATATATATATATATATATATATATATATATATATATATATACATATATACATGACGGGTTGATTTCAATTTCCGTCTACTAAACTTACTTAAAATGTATTGATCGGCCCGGGAACAAAGTAGAAAACACTTGCTAAGCGAGCTGCGCAGTTGGCCTGAACCCACGATCGTATGGTTCGGAAGTAAGCATTTTAACCACATTGTCACAACTGCGCTTACTAGTTACAGAATCCTAAAACAAGCTAGAATTTTTCTATGTAGGTTAGATTACATTGGATTACATAGGATAATAGTTACATAGAATATAGAATGCATATAATTAATCTCTAATCCAGGTAAATCAACTCTTGAGAAATGTGGTACTATAACTTCACTTTCAATGCTTATCGCTTTGCAAGAGAAATAAATGGTAAAATCATGGTTTCTGGCAACTATTTTCGTATTTTAATAGTAAATACTAGCAGTATCGCCCGGCGTTGCTCGGGTTTGTAAGGGAAATAACTATATAAGCATTTTTAGAGAGTTACTTCCCTTATAGATGCCAATTCGGGCTTTCTTTGCCATTTCTGTTTTGGTGTCTTCAAGCCATGAAGTCGTTGTTCTAAAAGAACGCTGGTCTCCTTAACAACGCTTTACGACGTTGATTTCCTTACACTCCCTTCCCCACAGCTTCACGAGGGAGGGAAGAAGGGGGAGAAGCAAACAGGTGCAGGTGTGACCATGGACGCCAACTCCGCCGCCATCGACACACGAAAAATTATGCATTAAGATGGAATAAAAAATGATGTTAAATTATTTTTAAAATCGTAGACTCATCGTAGACGCGCGCTAATACTCAGACGGGCTCGATATGAATCACGACTATAAGATACCCGAATTTGGTTAAACTGCACCGCAAAATGTGGGAGGAGTTAGGAATCTAAATCGAAGGGGACAGACACTCACACAACTACAGTTTTATATATATAGATATTAAATCTGATATTACTGGTTAAAACACGTACATAAGCACACACGCACATACACACATATATTCACAAAGATGTTTGTGTTCGTGTGACATACATACACACTCACATATATACATATACATGCATATACATACTTTACATTCATATAATGATATAAGCAGATGCACATATAGGTGTGTGAGTGTTTGCGCGAGCGCATGCGTTAAAAGTTAACATCAAGAATATCAACAACAAAAAAAGAGATGAAAACCAGTTGGAACGGTATCAGAGTCTGCGAAAAATCTGAAGTCGTTGGAAGTAACTTTGACGTTCCGAGTTTAATACGTTTACAAGAGGAGAGAGAAGAAAGAGCAGGTCGAAATACAGACGAACACCCGTTATACCTATATACATAAGAAATGGTGCATGATGTCCATAAGGAAATAATAATAGGCGAAATGCTGATTTCAAATTTAGGCAAAATGACAGTAAATATATGGGAGGAATAAGTCGATTCCATGGACCCCAGTGTTCAGCTGGTACTCATTTTATTTACCCCGAAATGATTTAAGGCAAAGTCGACCATGGTGGAATTTGAACTCAGAGCGTAAAGACGTACGAAATGCTGCTAAGCATTTTGCTCAACGTTTCTAAAGTTTTTTCCAGCTCGCCATCCTGTAATAATAGATGAAATATTGATTTCATATCTTGACACAAGGCCAGTACATTTGCAGGTGGGGTTAAGTCAATTACATCGACCCAAGTACTCAGCTGGTACTTATTCTATCGAGCCCGAAAAGATCACCCCACAAAGTCGACCTCAGCGCAATTTTAACCCAGAACGTTAACGGATGAAACGCCGCAAAGCATTTTTCCCGATGTACTAACGATTGTTCCAGCTGGCCGCCTTGCATTAATACAAGAAATATTAATATGAAAAATATTACAACTGAGGGTGACGTAACAAATACAACTAATCATAGAAATATAAAATCGTATAGGTATAAGATATACCCATATACTGTATCATAAATAGCTAGATAGTTGATTAAATCTTCTCTAATATTCACTAGTATTGAAGTCTATCATCCTCAGAAAGAGGAAAAACATTTGTGACTTAATGTTGATGTGAATTCACAACGTAAAAGGCACTTAAGTAAATACTCTGCGATCTTTTGGTCGGCTTCATATTGACTCAGTGAATCTGCTGATTTGATTCGGGAATTAAGAATATTTTATAAGAAAGGTTTCAAGAGCAAGAGTTATGAAGGGTGGGACGGGCAGGAGGGAGGTTAATCGATTACATCACCTTTAGTATGTTAGTGCTTTGTCTTGCAGGGCCCAGAAGTATGTAAGTTAAAGTTGGCCACAGCGGGACTTTGAACTCGGAATATAACGAACTGTAATTAAAAACTGAAAGACATTTTGCCCGACCCTCAGGGGATCAAGCTTATCAATTGCTCTGATCCATGAATTAACACTCTAATGCTCGTTTTTATGTGTAAGTTACATTTCAACGGTTTTAAACACACACACACACACACACACACACACACACTCACACTCTCACACACACACACACTCACACCCACACACACTCACTCACACACACACTCACACACACACACACTCACTCACACACACACACACACACTCACACACACACACACACACACAAACATACATTCACTAATATAAGCAGGAACAAATAAGAACATGTTTATTGAGAAAAACTGGTTCATGATTTAGGGACAAGGCCAGTATTTTGTGGGGAAAGGAGCTACCTGTGATATCATTCACTGGTACTGTGCTTTATCGATCCCAAAGGGAAAAATAAGAAAGCTGGCCTTGAAGAGATACGAACTCCGGGCACAAAGAGCCAGAGGAAAATTCTGCGAAGTATTTATTTGTTTCTTGTTCTCCCGATGCCTCAACAGTCCCACTAAACCGCTGCCCTCATCTGTAAATAATATATATTTCTTTACTTCCCACAAGGAGCTAAACACAGAGGGGGACAAAGAAGGGCAGACAAAGGGATTAAGTCGATTACATCGACCCCAGTGCGAAACTGGTACTTAATTTATCGACCCCGAAATGATGAAAGGCAAAGTCGACCTCGGCGGAATTTGAACTCAGAACGTAACGGCAGACGAAATACTGCTAAGCATTTCGCCCGGCGTGCTAACGTTTCTGTCAGCTCACCGCCTTCTGTAAATTAATATATTACGCTTGTTTTTCTGTGTATCTCTCATTTTAACGGTACATTCACCACAGATTCATAAATATAAACGAGGGCAAATAAGAAAATATTTATTACGGAATATTGACAAATAGAAACAAGCAGCGATGTGATGTGAAGTGAGACTTTTCTGTGTAATTTATTGGTTAACATGAGAATAAATGAGGAGGCGGGGAGTTTATTACAGACAGACATAAAGAAAGAGAATTGGGGGAAATAGATTTATAGCATGATGGATTTCGTTTGTGTTGTGTATTTTAAGTGAGCAGAATTGTAGATTTAGTGGTGTGTTTGAGTGTTTGTGCGTGACTCTGTGTGTGAGTATGCGGGGTGGGGTGTGGTGGGGGTGAAATGTATGCATTTGGGTACGTACTGATGTATTAATATTTGCGTTAGTTGATTCTATATGTGTATATGCGTATGTATTCAGTTATTTGTGTATGCATGAATCTGTATGTCTGAAAGTGTGCGTGTATATGAGTGTGTGTGTGTGTGTGTGTGCGCATGCATGTGATGTGTGTGTGTGTGTGCGTGTGTATGTGTGTGACTGTGTGTGTGTGCGCGTGCATGTGATGTGTGTGTGTCTGTGTACATATATATAGAAATATATGCATACATACATGTTTGCATGTATGATTGTATGTATGCATATATATGCATATTTGAAGAGTTATATATGTTTGTATGTATATATATATAGATATATAGATACATATATATATATATGGATATATATATATATACACACACAAACACACATATATATATATATATATATGTATATATATATATATATATATATACATATATATATATATATATATATATATATATACATACGCAAATATACATACATAATTGCATGGATGCATTTGTATATGTATGTTTGATGTTCTCGCTTGGCTGATTTAAGTGGAACGAATTAAAGATAAGAAACACGTGAAGCCTCGCCAAATTAGCCTAAATTAAACTGCACCAGACGACCTGAAACTAACACATTTTTCCTTCAATAGAATTACAGCTTCCTCTTCCTTAGATGTCTAGGATAAATGATAACCCAATATTTGCCGTTATGCTTGCTCGGAAATTACGTACCATATAGTAAACAGCCGCTAGTTTGGCCTCGCTGGGCAAGCTGTATGAAATCAGGAATCTTAGTACAGGCGATTGTTAATAGTAAAGTGAATGTAATTACAGTATTGAAAACATAATGAAAACGTAATTTTGTGTAGAAAAAATGATTGAAAATTTTTGTATATCGAGACAATGGAAGTATGTTAAACAACGGTCATAGGAACGGTGTAATTGATGAAAGACATAACTGAAAATTTCAAAATCCTAATATAAGAATTGGTATGAACTGATTATAGTAATTGATTATGTTAATTTATGAGTGTAAATTTCATCTGATATATTTAGAAACTCGGGGATTTTCTTTTTTTTCTCATATCTATATTTGTGTGTTTTAAAATCTATTTGATATGATGCTTTCGTTCATTAATTTCGATACCTTTGTACTCCTGCGCAGATATAGACGCCCTCTCGATCCTTCCTGCCCAACCGAATTTCCAGGTCGTCATGGACAGAGCGAAAGCAGCACTAACCTTGTACTCATCTTCAGCTGAGTGGACTGGAGGGACTTGGAATCGTTGTCTTGCCTAAGATAACATACCATTCCATCTAGGAATCAAATTCATGTCATTATGATCATGAGTTTAACACCCTAACCTCTGAACTAAAAGCCTTCCTAATTTCTTTGACTAACTGAATAAATTTGACTTTGCTTTAATGGCCTTTGTATCCAAAATTCATCTGTAACAGAGGCGTTTCCATATGTTTTGTGTGAGACTGAAATATCTACGTTGCCTTATTTGTACACTGGAATAGTTGACATAAAACGTTAGCATAACTTAACTGGCCTACATAGTTTGAATAACATCTGTAATAGCTTTTTCCCCGACAGAGCTTCTCCATTTCAGGCACATGATGGAACTCGAGCAAAATAACGCGCCGTCCTTTACTTCATGACGAAAGCGTGGTGCAGAGTGCTTGATATCCACAGAAGGTTTGATGTTATTTACGAAGATGACACCATTGACAAAAGCAATGAAAATAATTGAATGAAAAAAGTTTACGAAAGAGGAAACTGGTACTGAAAACAAACTAAGCAGTGGGGAAACTACCAACTACAACCACAGACACGAATCGCCAGAGAGTGGAGGACTTATTTCGCGAAGACAAACAAGTCGCAACCCGTGATTTTGCTGCTCAATGGGATTGTGTTCGCAATGCATTAGAGAAGATGGTGGAGGATATGAGCTATCGAAAAGTAAGTACCTTAACAACTGATATCTGAATAGAAGAGAAGCATATAAGTCCCCCTCGATCCTCTGGAAGCGTTTGAAACCAATAACGCTTTACATTTTCGCCGATCTGGTGACAGAGTATGAAACGTGAATGTATCTTTCCGAGTAAGAAACGAAGGCTCAGTCCAAGGAATGGTGTCATATATTTATTCCAAGTCCTAAGAAGTACAAGAGCCAGCGATCAGCACAGAAATTCATGCTGGCTCTATTTTGGGGACGACAAGGAAATATTTCTTATTGGTTTCTGGAGAACGCCTGAACCGTGAACAGGGAGCGGTACATTGGTACAATCAAAAAGCTTTCAGAAGTGTTACGGTCAGACAGATTCTAAGATATAAAAGGGGCGAACTTCTGAACGCAACAACAGAATTGTAAAATCAGTGAATTAACATTCAAAGATGAAATTATGAAACAAAAAGGCATTTTATATAAGTCAATTAAAGGATATATTTAATATTTTAGCAATCCATTTGCAAATAAGTTAATATCAAAAGAATTTCATGTCCAGTCTTCGAGTGTTCAAAGTAATGTCCAATCCGTATGCAGCTCTCTCTCTCGTATTTTGTACTATCCACGCAATGCCGTTGCTGTCTTCTGAACTCTCTCTCATCACAAACGCTTATCTCTCCTCATTCAGTAAACATTGTAAGTTCTCTTCCTTCATTATATTTTCTCGTTATTTGCACTGATTATAGATATATATAACATTCTCCCCCTTAAAGGAAGAAAGTTGAACGCAGTGAACACATTCTTATTTACAATGACAAAATATGAGAACTGCATAAGGGATACAAATACGTGTAACATCCTGTCAGAGTCAGCTGACTCAAGAAAGTGCATCCGCAATGACATTGTCTTTACCTTTAATATATTAAATATTGAGATTAAATTCTTGCAAAGTTAAACTCCTCATTAATCTCTGATTTTTGTTCTTCATCTTGTGCAGAAAAGTCAGCGGATTGTGGTCGGTTAATACTTCAATGGGATACTTGGTGGGTCCCAAATATACGTCAAAATGTTGCAATGACAACAACAAAGCAAGGGTTCCTTTCTCAATGGTAGAATAGTTTCGCTGGTGTTTGTCAAATTTCTTTGAGTAATAACAAACAGGATGATCAACACCCTTTGCATCTGATTGAAACAGAACACCACCGACACCAATGTCACTTGCTATTGCCTTCCCTATTGATCAAGATTCAGACAAGTTGAAAGAAGAATGTGAGCATTTGAAATTTGATGGATTTGGCTGAGAATGCTAACCCAAGGTTAAATGATTCTGAAGCGTTAGCAAATATTCATGAAAAGATAGCTAAACTTACTCCAGAACAACAATGTCAATTGTCAGATTTGCTTCATGAATACGTACACTTATTCCTGGATTACCTGGTCGTACTGATTTAGTTAGTCATGATATTGATGTTGTGATTCAAAACCTGTTAAACAACATCCTTATCGACTTAACCCACTCAAGTTGGAACATCTCCGAAAAGAGGTCAACTACATGTTGGAAAATGACATCATTGAACCAAATGACAGTGAGTGGAGCTCGCCGTACATCCTAGTACTGAAGCCTGATGATACTTTTCGCTGTCATACAGACCTAAAGCGAATGAACTCTTTGTCTAAGACAGATTCATACCCCATACCAAGAATTGATGACAGTATAGATTGAATCGGTCAAGCCAAATATGTGAGTGTCTTCTGCAACAGTCTCGGATGATCAGTCACTTCCGATTGAATTTGGTATACGGAGACTGTGGAAGTCCGTCGTGTGTGTGTGAGGGGTGCGTGTTTTTGTGTCAACACCACCGTATGACAACCGGTGCTGGTTTATTTACGTCTCCGTAACTTACTGGTTTGGCAAAAGTGACCCATAGTATACTACCAGATTTTAGAAATAAGTAGTGAGGGCCATTATGTTCAACCAAACACTTCAAAGTGATGCCCCTGCTTAGACGCAGTTCAATGACTGAAACAAGCAAAGGATAAAAGGGTATAAAACAGGTGACATCAGTGATAATATTTCAGGTTTCTTTCGCAATATGTTGAAATGTATTCTATTAGCTCAGAGTAAGAAGAGCAATGTTTTTTGTCTCATTTCAATGTATATAAAACTGGTGAGAGAAAGATATCGTCGGACCAGTAACGTAGCGTGAATGCTTGCAAGCGTAGAGACTACTTTAAAAGGCGCCCGTGGCCCAGATGGGAGCGTTAAACCCACCGGTAGATCAAGGAACCGCCCCTAAAACAGGCTTTCGTCCACCAGCTTCATTATATTTACAAAACTTTCGTCATCTTAAGGCTGAAGTTAAAAAAAAGAAAAAAATCGTACCTAAATAGATACCTTCTGAGATCGAACCCGAAACTATCTTGATTCAAAGTTAATTTACTAAGCCATACATCCATGCCTCTGCCTCTAATGAATCACAAATACTTCAATAATGCTATCTTTGACTGTGTTGCAATTACATGATTCAATGCACCCGATTACCTCATCACCGTTTTTATTTCCCAGGCATCCAAAGTACTGAATTCAGCATTTTAACAAATCGTTCTTCCTTTATACAGATTTCCATTTGGAATTCTTTCTCCCGTTTCTTTTTTTCTTTCTTTGCCATATATTAATCTACAACAGTCCAAAACTAATATTAACTGCACTAATTTCACTTCACCTCAAACAGTTCTGGATATTTTCAAGGATCCACACGTTTGATCGAACAAATAGAGTTAAGCTATATAATCCACCACCAAACAAAGCAAGCTATTAAAATATTTCTACAGACGTTATCTAAACCGGAAGCAACCTTACAAATACAGCTCTTCACTTTACTGTTTTTGATCGCTTCAAAATGGTTAGTGTAAATACAGTATTTTAAACTCTCATATCAAATGTTGGTTTATTTTTACAAAGACGCGAAGGCCCTATTTTCTACAAGAAGTGATAAGGATGTTTTGACATCTATGCCTTCCTACTATCACTAAAGTAAATAACTTCAGCCAAAGCTTGAAACTACGCAGGAGTTTCGGCTTACCGCAGCTTATCACAGACTCCTTATGTCCTTGTTTTAAATATTTGTTAGTTTATGTGCTTTGATATTTTTTTCAAAATATAATACCAGTTGAGTACTGAGGCGATTTAATCGCTTATATTCTTCCAAATATGTGGCTTCGTGCTAATTTTAGAAATCTTTAAATATCTATGCATCAGGATTGTTTTCGCTTATAAGAATAGCAATATTTTAATAAATGTCCTTGAAAATTAGATAATCATCTAACGAGTTGAATATCTATTCTATAAAATGCAACTCTTCCTTGAAAAGAATCAGAATTTTGAAATTAAACTTCTATAAAAGAATTCAAAGCCGTGGTGCAAGTTTAAATACCAACCATTTATTCAAAGATTCCATCTTCTGTTTAATCCTAATATCACTCTCCAAACCGAACAATTTTTACTCAAAATCAGCCTTCGTTATTTCATCAACACAAGCCCAAATACCTGATTCCTTGCATTCTGTATATTCAAAATAAAACAAATATTCTGAAACCCACAAATGTTATATATACTTAACCTATTTTTCGCTTCCTCTTTTCCTATCAATTCCTGACGAAAGAGAAATTTCCGAAACGTCGATATGTCTTTCTTTACCTTTTTGGTATCGTACATAGGTATAGCCTATACTTTTGTCTGAGTTTAATTTTTCCTCATAATTTGGCCTCACAAAGAAGAATCGAGACGATTCGAAAGATATTAGCGATCAAAATGAAACGAAGCAGTTTCACAAGAATTATGTGGTTCTGAGGCCTGCTAAAAACAGCAAGAAAATTTACTTCATAGCAGACGCTACTGTCTTAAACATTGAAGGGGACATTGGATAACGTATCAGAAAAAAAACGGCGGTTATGACTGAAGCAACTTTATTTATGTCTTCTTGTTATTCGTTAACCTGGGGATTAATAACGACCTTCTATATTAAAATAGAAAGGACACATATAGCAATAGAGTCCTCTCTATATAAGATATAAGGGATGGTCATAGCTGGAATGCCTTTGATCGTTTCCTCAACCAGTGTGAACAGGTTTAACAACAACTAGATGCATGTTCTTACACTGTCACTCAACTTGTGAGAAACAGAAGCTAAATCTCGCACAAATAGCAAATAAATCTGCACATGCGCAATGAAGATCTTCATAAACTATGTCTGAAAAAATAAAAGATTTTTATCATCGCAGCAGATCATATGTTTTCCTGTTCGATTTCAGAACTAAATTAAAAGTAATGATCAATAACAAAGGAACTGATCTAACAGCTTTTCTTTTTTAAGGGCACTCTATCTTAAGATCAGCTTAAGTTTATACGTCGCATGTCAAAGCAAACTTCCATTCTCACTCTTGTAGAAATTCAAATAAAATAACATATCGACTTGTATTACTCACGAAGACTTACATCCCCTCGGTGATTAATTCTATAGACATTTTATATAAAACATATGTATAAGGAATAACATAAAAAAGGAGCAGCTTACTTTAACATAGGCTATTAAGATCTAAGAAGAGTCAATGAACGACACTAGCAGAATTGCTAAGTGCAATGGCTAGATATGAATGTTCATAAAGCGATGTATCTTCTCAGTACTATCCACTTGTCTCGATAAGTTTTAAACAAATGACAGATGAAAGCAATCGTGTTATAGAGCTGAAACCAGTGGTTTCAAAAGCCATAAGTTGAAAAAGTATGGTTGATAGATTAAACTGAATTTTTAACAAATTTATTTGTTCAACTGATAACGTGAAAGGACACAGAACATCAACAAATGAACCGACGACTTAGGAATCACAAAGTACACTACGTCTTTATTCCTAGGATGCAATGCTGTGAGATCCGAGGACGCCATGCTGTTGCACTGTTCGTCTTAAAAGATCTTTTAGTTTAAAAAGTTGACCCGGTAAGTTACTTAGGACGTAAACACGCCAACATCGGTTGTCAAGTGATGGTGTGTGGATAAACATAGTCACAAAACCACACGTAAATATATACAGATATATACGACGACTTCTTTCAGTTTCCGTCTACCAAATCCACACACAAGGTTTTGGTTGTCCCGAGACTATAGAAGACACTTACCCATGATGCCACGCAGTGGGACTGAACCTGGAAGCTGGTGGCTGGGAAGCTAGCTTCCTACCACAGCCACACCTGCACCTATGCACACAGCCACACCTAAGCCTACGTAGATTATAGTTGCGAATACCTGAAACACATGAGTCCTGTAGATGCTGTGGAAATCTATAATTAGGGTTGTCGACACTACGATTGGAGTTCACTCATGCTGAGCTTGACTTCAGCGGTCAGCTTTTCGGAATCGATAAAAAGATTGAACAAACAATAAACGAATTTTTGAGTTCATATCATTGTATGGCTTGCGTCGATGGTAGCATTAATCCGCTGTCCACTTGAATAACATCACCTAACATGTTGGGAATCTTGCAGAGTTCACTCTTTTCACAGCATTGGATCCCAATATCTGTGCTTCCATTCTTGCAGGCCCACCCTGTAAATGGTCAAGAGTATTGCTTTTTCCTCGTTACTAAAGGGGTTTTCTCATGCTCTGAAATCATTGTAATACGTTTTGCAGTATTATTTTTAGTTATAGCCTGGGTGTTCGGGCTAAATTTGACAGTTTGCATTAAAGGAAAAGAAAGCACAATATCTCATCGAAAAATACAAGTGTTTTAAAAGATCAAAAAGTATCAACTAGATTACGGCTAGGACATGATAGTCCACTCCAAGTTGCCGCCATTAGCTTCCACCACGGCCGGAAGAAGGCTCTGGAACCTGGCACACACGTTGTTCGCTTTGTTCCTGGGAAGATTTTCGAACACCTCCTTGATCCTGGCCACCGGCTCAGCCCTGGTGTTGCAGACAGAGTGCTCTGTGTCTTTTTAAACCGCCCCCTACATTATAATCCACGGGAGTACAATCGGGGTAACTAAGAGGTCTAAAATTGGGGCTGATGAAGTTGTAGAAATTCTCCGACAACCACGTCTAACTCTTTCCGGAGGTATGGCAAGGAACTGAAACATTCTTATTTCGTTATTGCCCACAAGGGGCTAAACATAGAGGGGACAAACAAGGACAGGCAAAGGGGTTAAGTCGATTATATCGACCCCAGGGCATAACAGGTACTTAATTTATCGACCCCGAAAGCATGAAAAGCAAAGTCGACCTCGGCAGAATTTGAACTCAGAATGTAGCAGCAGACGAAACACCTATTTCGTTACTACCCACAAGGGGCTAAACACAGAGAGGACAAACAAGGACAGACAAACGGTTTAAATCGATCATATCGACCCCAGTGCGTAACTAGTACTTAATTTATCGACCCCAAAAGGATGAAAGGCAAAATTGACCTCGGCGGAATTTGAACTCAGAACGTAACGGCAGACGAAATACCGCTAAGCATTTCGCCCGGCGTGCTAACATCTCTGCCAGCTTGCTGCCTTCAAGGAAGTGAAACGTTCTGCCACACATATGCCCCCCCCCCCCCAGCAGCAACGCTCTTCAGCGTTTGATTGGCCAAAGCCTCCAGCAGCCTCACATAACCGTCTGAATTGAGCCTTAGACTCGGTCCAAAGAAGTGGGAGGTAATCCCGTCGTGCAGACATAGTCAAAACGCCGGCTGTGTCCTTTCCTGCTAGCCATGGCCTTATAATCTCCGTTACAGCTTTTACAGTGTTCACAGAGCATTGAGCAGCATCCATGCTGTTGGCATTTTGATACTCGGAGTCTATCACCAATATCGTGATGGCTTCAAGTCCTCTATGTCATCTACAACTTTAATTTTCATCGTCTCTAAAGCCGTCGACTGTTCACCAATACATCTAGCTGTCCCTGAAAAATAAGGTGGGGAGACATAAAATTCGTCAAAATTAGCCTGAATACCCTCTAATTAAATAATCAAATATCAAATTATGTAATATATGTTTTAAAAATTTATCACAGTTCATTTATTGTTTGTTTAATCTAACATTATTTAATGTAGATAATTATGAACATGGGGAAGAAAACCTCCATAGAGACGATGGTGGTGTATTGATAAACTGCTATATATTGATTGATTTTTAAGGGTGCTTCATTTCAACGTTGACTACATGAAACCTTTGATGATATAATGAGCATCAGGGGTTACGCTATAGCGCGCAATTTTATTATGTTTAGTAAATGAAAGGGGACGTATTCTAAGTGAATAACTGTGTTTAATGTATGTTTCAGTGAGTTGGAATTATTTTATGTACTGAATGTTAAAAGGTTTCCATGGCTGTTGCCTTTTCGTATTTACTGTTATTTGTGATTTATTGACTTACCTGTTTATTTTACGATCATATTGACAACAAATCTTATGTTTTGACTTCCTCGTATTTACTCTTCACGTCTACAACAACAAATACAATAACGATATGAACAACAACAACAACAACAACGATGGTAACTGTTATGATAACAATTGGTTAAACTCGTCATTGCATCTACACATGTATATTCAGGCCTGAGCAAGATCTACATTACAATTTTTTCTTAATTTTAGGAAGACTAGTGGTGCCCATGCATGTCTGTCTCCCTTCCTTCCCACCACCGATGTTAATCCAGGAGAAAGGCAGCTGACATGATCCGAAACAGCTTGGCAACAGTATTACTCTCTAAAGGCAAGCAACCGGAAGAGATACCATAAAGCATATTACTTGACCGGCTCATATTTCTGCCTGTCATTCGGCCAGGAATAGAACTCATATTTTAATCAACCCTGAAAGGATAAAATGCAAAGTTGACATCAATGGGATTTGAAATCAGATCGCAGAAACAACCTGTCCCACACTCTATTGATTCTCCCAATTCTCTATTTAGTTATCACTTCGTATATACAAGACGATCGCGCTAAATTTAATGAGATTTTATGGCTGCTTTTTTCAAGAACAGCTTCAGGTATTGGTGAATCGGTGAACGGCGTTGGAGAGCATGAAGATTAAAGTTATAATTGAGAAAAAGTTAGTTGACAGGGAGTACTGGAAACCATCTGAATAATGATCTCAAATTTGGACAAAACGTCAACGATTTCAGAAGAAGGGGTAAGTCGATTATATTGACTCCAGTGTACAACTGGTACTTAACACTAAAGATGAACTGAAGGCAAAGATTATGATAACATTACCAACTTAGCCAAGGAAACCGTCCAGAAGAGTTGCAGGAGATTCCAAAGTCATCTGGAGGCCGTAGTTGAAGCCAATGGTGATTTTATTGAATAAATTGACTCTTTAGTATTTCAAAATATTTTTATGCAATTATCGTAAATATACGTTAAAATGAGATGTCAATGTTATTTTCATTTTTGCGTAATTTACACGACTGTTTTTTCACCGCCCTCTGTATATATATATATTATATATATATATATATATATATATATATATATATATATAATATATATATATAGATAGACAGATAGATAGATAGAAGATAATACATACATACATACATGCATACATACATATATACATATTACATATATATGTACACACAATATATATGTATATATATATATAAATATATATATTTATATGCATGTATATATGTACGTATGTATGTATATGTGCATTACCTTATATATTACGTTCTAGACATATTTTTTTCAGAAAGTTAATGACTATTATCTCACAGAGGCATAACTATCGATATTCAAAATATAATATACTCTAGACTATATATATATATATATATATATATATATATAATATATACATCATACATATATATATATACATATTATATATGTATGTATATATATATTATATATATATTATATATATATATATATATATATATATTCATATATACATATATACATAAACATATATATATATATATATACATATATACATAAACACACATATATATATGCGTGTATGTGTGTGTGTGTGTGTGTGTGTATGGATAACAAAATTTGCTTAAGTACTTCAGTTTACATCAATAATTTTGTATATCTAGCAATACAACATCAGCAACTCAGGCGGCGATGTTGATATTCGTATGTTGTTGTTGTTGTTGTTTTTATGTAAATATTGTTGTTCTTGCTGTCGTTGATGTCAATGTTATTAATTTTATTTTCCCTCGTAAAATTTCAATCAGCCGTTTCGTTAGCATCCTATTTTCTTTTATTTCCTTTCTTTAAGAGTAGCAAAGCAAAAGAAACAAACCACATAAAACAGACAAACACAAATTGTATTTTTCTATCAGTATTCATATATATATATATATATATATATATATATACATATGTATACATACATATATATATATATATATATATATATATATATACATATATAATATATATATCTATATATATTATATATATAAATATATATTTATCATATACATATATGTGTGTGTGTGTGTTTGTGTGTGTGTGTGTGTGTGGAGGCGCAATGGCCAAGTGGTTAGGGCAGCGGACTCACGGTTGTAGGATCGCGGTTTCGATTCCCAGACCGGGCGTTGTGAGTGTTTATTGAGTGAAAACACCTAAAGCTCCACGAAGCTCCAGCAGGGTAGTGGTGGCGATCCCTGCTATACTCTTTCGCCGTAACTTTCTCTCACTCTTTCTTCTGTTTGCCTGCTCGCTTAGCCAGCGGGATGGCATCATCTGAAGGCTAAAGCAATGCGAAGCGCATTGTGACCAGCGATGTGTAGCAATATCTGACAGCCTGGTCGGTCACGGTGATATATATATATATATATATATATATATATATATATATTGCTTTACTTCTTACAGTCATTAGACTGCAGCCATGCTGGGTTCTTCTATGAGTTTAGTCGAACAAATTGACTCCAGTACCTTTATTTATTTATTTATTATTTTTTTTTTTTGTTCAAGATTTGGTTCTCTTTTTGCCGAAATACCAAACTGCTAAGTTATCCGGAGAAAAACACCGGTTATCAAGCGATGATGGCGGACACACTGAAACACAAACACGCCCGCGTGCACACGCACACTTACACATACATATACACTCATACTCACACAAACACATTCATATATGTGTGTGTGTGTGTGTGTTTATTGCATTTATATTTGTGAAACATTGTCTGTTTTTTTCCATCCTTGTTTTTATATACATTCGCTGCTTTCTTGCAAGGAATCTAATGCTCTTAGCTTAGTTTTTCCTTGGAGCTGGCCTTGGAGCAATCTCAAGAATAATCAGCCGAAATTGCGAGGATAATCTGGTGCTTGACTGAAGAAAGAAAACTTCGAATGACCCGTCCTTGTTTTCTTTGTATCGTTTATCTGGATGTTTCGTTGTCCCCTTTTGTATCACCTTATTGTCTGGGTGTTTTGCGTTCTTGTCCCATTTTCTATTTATATATATATATATATATATATAGATATATATATATATTAATATATATATATTATATATATATATATATATTATATATATTCAAATATGAATTAGAAGCTGCCCGAGGTATACAAACAAGATCAAACACACATACACAAGGTTCGTGTGTTGCTAGTTCGTGGGTTGGCTGCGGTTTTTAGGCGCAAGAGAATATATTCTCTATGCACTTGATGAAAAGATTAACAGAAATTAAGTCATAATCAAACGATACAGCTCACATAGACATAGTTGTCGATATGGTTCGGTATGCATCATTGATAAGTCAAAGCAATGATCAAACATCAATGTTTGGCGCTCCAGGAACGGACCTATGTGTGTTGTCGCGCTTGACTAAATCTTAATTTGAGGTGTTTCTTTTTTACACCAGGGGCATGGAAAACATATACTTTTACGGCTAAAAACTGCAGCGACCCACGAACTAACAACATACATACCTTGTGTTTGTGTGTTTATACCTTGTGTATGTGTGTTTTATTCTGTTTATGTACCTCGGGCTGCTTTTAATTCTTATTTGAATATGTGTGTGTGTGTGTGTGTGTGTGTGTGTGTAAGTGTGCGAGTGTGTTTCTGTTCCTGTCCGCCATCACCGCTTGACAACCGATGTTTTTGTCCTGACTATCACTCAGGCGTAGATGCACACTGCATCGACAACAGATTGCATTCCCAGAATATAGAATGATACCTTTTAGTGAGCACATTGAGAAATGCGCAAAGCAACTACTGCCACAATTTTTAATCTTCCCATTTTACCAATGTGCTTTCGGATCATCTACACAAATGAGACTGAACAAGGAAACATTCTTCATTGAAAAGTACAAACCCATCCGAACATACTGACACAGAGAAATTAACAAGGGAAAAGAAAAAAAATTTTTAAGCGATTATCTCCCTTACACCGGAAGAAATCACTCACTACCTCCCCTTATTTAGAAATCTCCTGAAAATAAACACAAAGATAACTCCATGCAATATAAACATAACGTCACAAAAAATTTGAAAGCTACACGCGAAACCGGTATTTCTTTTTAAAATTATAAAATTATGTCATTTTAAGAAAGGAAAAAATTTTTCCAATATTCTCCAGACATTTTGACACAAATATATATATTTTTTAACATTTAAGCCTTCTGTCGTTTTTCACTCTTTACTATCTATTCTTATATATATATATAATATATATATATTATATATATATATATATATATAATATTATAAGAATATATATATATAATATATATTATTTATATATATATATATAGTCATGTATATATATATATCTGTAAATGTAATATGTGAGAGTTATTCGGTAGCTAAGATAAAACTCTGAGTTTCGGATGCCGAGGTGGAAATCCACACCATCTCTTCAGTTATCCGGTCATCGGAAAAAACGCTATGAAAAAAGACCGTTATACAAAGGGGAATTACTGTGTTATTGACGCTATTTAGACAAAAGCGCTATTCGAATGACCACCAAGTAAGGTAATATTGTTGCGGAACGGACTGGAATCGCCTGTCGTCGCTCGTCCCGAACGGCTCACAACTAGTTCCGCCACGGAACCCAAAGAGGCGGAGAGAGGAGATACAGATAGATACTGCCACAACCTCAACAGCACAGAGATACAGAGGCACAACCCGAGACACAACCCAAAGAGAGGCAACAACTGGCAACACTGGCTTAATATTCAAACAACAGTTTATACGACAATCACAATTGTTACAACATCAAATACATTTAAGGCAGACTTTAAAGGAAGACATTGGCACGTGACACTCAATACATCATACAACAGATCAAAAAGCATTTAACAACATGCATGTAACAATATAACAGTGTTCAGAACGACACAACAATCCAGATCAAATAATGTTCACGATACGTCACAGTCCAATCAGAACACTTCGATACATTATACAATGTTCATATCACAACAATTCACGTTACAATTCAACAAGTCCTTTACTCAATTCACAATGTCCTTTATCGGACCACATCGACAGAGTCCTTGACTGTTTTACACCGTGACACATATCAATGCACAAACACATACCTCACTTCCTAATTGAATCTGCCCGTGTCCCATTCCTCTCAATCCTGCCAATCCTCTGAATACTGCCAAATCCTTCTGTACATATCCCCTCTGCATATTCCATCGCTTGCCCCTAGGCCTCTCGCATCCCAGCTCGACTCCCAGGAATCCCAACGCTTGCTCCTTAAATCCAAGGTTCCATCCACTCGCTCTGACCTCCAGAGTCCGTCTGTCTTCTTCGACGACCGCTCAACGACTGCCCAGAACCTCACTTCCTTGTCCTGACTTCCACTCCCTCATCTCCCTCTGTTCTACCACCTATAGTCTTTCTATCTGCTCTCTGATCTTACTGCCTATCTCTATCACCTGCTGCCTATTACCCTCTCTTGACAGCTCTACCATACTCTCTGCCTGTCCTTCTCTCTTACTGTCAATACCCTCTCCATCTGCTCTTAGATTCCCTTACTCTATCTATATCGCCTCAATCTTTTACCCTCTCCATCTGTCCCTTTAGCCTTATACTCTATCTCTATTTGCTCTCAGCCCTTAATCTGTCTTCCTCTTTACTTCTTCAAGGGATGCTCAGAATGACCTCCAATCGACCGCACAAGGTCAGAAAGGTCCCTCCAAAACCCATTAGTCTTCCGTGAACAAAAGACTGTCACTTTTCTACTAGACATGCCGGAACCATAATTCCAATGTGGGTCACCGGGAAATGCACCCGCTAAACCGTAACACTATATATATATATATATATATATATATAATATATATATAATATATATATAGTATGTATGTATGTATGTATTAATTCATAATAGAATATAAGGATTAAAATCACGTTAATGATGTTTATCAGGTAATCAGCATGTTATAAAAATTTATAGGTAATTTACACATTAAATTAATAATTGGATCCAAGTCTTTTTAATATTCTTTCACTAGCTTGTTTTCAACCATGTGTATATTTAATCTGGAGTTTTTGATAGTTTTTGAGTATCCCGGCGCTTCAAGCATGTTGGAATTGGGGCGTTTTCAATTTGCTCCCTTAATACAATTATATGCATATGTATGTAATTATTAATTTAATGTATAAATTACCAATAAATTTTTATAGCATGCTGACTACCTGATAAAAATCATTACCGTGATTTTATCCTTATATTCTATTATGAATTAATAGATAAAATAAAATAATTTAATTGTTTTTATTCCTGATCGGAATAGCATTTCCTGCTGGGTTATTCTGATAATATCCACCGAGCTGTCGTGAAAGTATTCAAATTTGAAGTATCTTGGATCTATACTTGCAAATATTTGTATGTAGACGTGCGAATCTGCTTTGTACGGTAAGCATAGTTATTGGTGTTTATATTTCCCTTGTATTGTGTTGACGAAGGAAAATTGGACCCAATTTAGAATTAACGTGAGTCTTCTTAACCTTCCTTCACTAGCCGGTTTTCAGCCATGTGTACATTTAATCTGGATTTTTTGGTAGCTTTTGAGTGTCCGGGCGCTTCAAGCATGCTGGCGATGGGTCCTTTTTGCTTTTGGTCCCTTAATATATATATATATATAATATATATATATATATATATATATATATATATATATATATATATATACAATTAAAGGCCCCTAAATTAGGATGCCGAGTGCGAGGTGTAAAGTTATCGGTAAATGTTTTTGATTTTCACTCTCGATAAGTTCATCTTCTTTTTGTGTCCCCACATCGGCATCCTAATTTAGGGGCCTTTAATTGTATATACTACATGAATAATATTTTTCTATACGAATAATATTTTTGTCTTATGACTGATTCGTCTTTTGTGCTGGGCACCTGGTAGTAACTAATATTTCTACCCTTCTTGTTTATATTCGTATATATATATATATATATCAATGTTAGTGTTATTATTATTGGCATAATGACCCTCCCAAGACACACATACGCACGCTATATATATACATACATATACAATACACACACACATGTATATACTATATATATATATATATATATATACGACGGTCTTCTTTCATTTCTCGTCAAACAAATCCACTGACATGGCTTTGGTCGGCGCATGGTTACAGATGGAGACACTAGCTTGAGGTGTCACGCAATGAGTTTGAACTCAAAACTATACGGTTGGGAACCAAACTTCTTACCACACAGCCACGCATGTGTGTATATGTCTTGACTTGGGCCCTCAGCTCCTAATGTAGTCTTAGTGGCACTTTCGTGGGATACAGTTTGTGCTGAATACTTTTGCCTTAGAGGAGACTATTTTTCTCTAGATCACCTGACATCCGATTTCTTTCGGAGTGAAACATCTATACTATTACAGTATAGATTTGCATGCAACTTATATTCCAGCTTTTTAGTGCATGATTTCGTATTTAAATATGCATAAACGCACACGCACACGGACTTACACATGCGCACATCAACAAGTACGGTATTTATATAGTTATACAGAGATTCTTTGACTAGATACATTAGAAAGAAAGAGAGGAAGGTAGGAGTGGTCCCTACAACTGGATGCGCATAATATATTTATCAAACTTGAAATTGTAAAATGCAAGGCTGACCTAAATGATATTTGAACTCAGTGTGCATGGAGCCGGAAACATTACTGCAAAGCAATCTGTCCGATGCTCTAAAGACTCGGCTAATTAGCCATATATGCATACGTATATATATATATATATACATATATATATATATATATATATATATATATATATTCATATAAGTATATATATATGTGTTGTGTGTGTGTGTGTGTGTTTCGGGGGGGAATCTGTGTGCCGGTGCAGGTATATGCTTATTCATGTATGTATATATGTACTATGCATGTATACATGTGTATGTGTGGGTATGAATAAGCATATACCTACACCGGTACACACGTCCCCCCACCCCACCACACCCCGAACACACACGCAGACTGGGAGCTTCCCATTCTTTCTCCGTCGCTTCTGGATAGGAAGTGCAAAAATTACGAAAGATGACACTTATTCAGACCTCAGTTTTCCATAAATATTATTCCTACTGTACCTTACAGCGTTACGTATTTCCTTTCGTTCAATTTCTTTTCAAGCAACCATCATGCATATATATATTGTGTGTGTGTGTGTGTGTGTAAATATATATATATATATATATATATATATATATTGATATATATATATATATATATATATATATATAGATATATATATATATATATATATATAATATAATATATATATATAAGGCTCATACGTATCTTGCTGAGGACAGGAAGAGTGAATGATCATATTAAAGTCTTCGTTCTATTTCGAACTGACCTCAGAGACTACGTTCACCTCCCTCTGGCACACGGAGATAAACAGCTAATGGCTTTATAATCCCCATATATATATATATATATAATAATATATATATATATATATACATATACATATATGTATAATATATATATATATTATATTATATATATATATATATATATACATATATATATATATATACATATATATAATATATATATATATATATACCATAATTATATATATTATATATAATATATTATATATATGTTGTGTGTGTGTGGGGTGTGTGGTGTGTGTGTGTGTGTATGTATATATATTCTATCTACAAATTGGAAGTTCTCATCTACATCAATTTTAGGGCATAAGCTGGTAACTAATTTAATTTTATTTACATTAGCTCACGAGCAAATGAGATATAAGATATATACATATTTGTATACAGAAAAAAAGTACAAAATTTCAATGAAGTTGCGTAAATGCAAGAATATAAATATTTACACTGACATTTAAACGTATTCCGTCTTTTTCTTTCCTTTTTGCGTCTGCGGACGAAGAAAGAGTGGATGTTTTAGCACAAATCTACATAACTTCTGTTAAATTTTGTACTATTACAGTATAGATGTGCATTCAGCTTATATTCCAGCTTTTTAGTGCATGATTTAGTATTTAAATATGCACAAACGCACACGCACACGAACTTACACATGCGCACATCAACAAGTACGGTATTTATATAGTTATACAGATATTCTTTGACTAGATACATACATAGATAAATAGATAGAGAGAGTGAGATACATAGACACAGGGAGAGAAAGAGAACGGAAAGGGAAATATTATTCAACTGCGATTGTATGCATGTATATATATACATATGTATAAGTATATACATAGATATACCTGTA
This sequence comes from Octopus sinensis, assembly GCF_006345805.1. Classification (NCBI taxonomy): domain Eukaryota; kingdom Metazoa; phylum Mollusca; class Cephalopoda; order Octopoda; family Octopodidae; genus Octopus; species Octopus sinensis. Next base: position 102,979,365 of record NC_043006.1, on the reverse strand, counting down.
TATATTTTTACATATACTTATGCATACATACATACTTATATATATATATATATGTATATATATATATGTGTGTATATATTTATATCTGTACACACACATGTGTGAGAGTGATGTGTGTGTGTATATGTGTTGGTGTCTATGTTTGTGTGTGTGTGTGTGTGTGTGTGTGTGTGTGTGTGTTCATTCAACTAATCTATACATATATTTGTAAATATATTTGTGAGTTTGTTGGCAAGTAATTAGATGAATAAACTCAACCCGCTGGGTGTCTGTTGAAGAAGTCTCACGCACTTAATGTAGAATGATAAAAATACATTTAAATTGAAATTTCAGCCGTAATGAGGAAGTGAAGTTGTTAGGATTAATAACAATTAATGTCAAAGAATGCAAGGGAGATAACTCCAGTATTTCAATTGATTAAGAATGCTATGCTGTTATGCAATGCATGGATGAGTTCGGAAGTATACATCTGTTGTTTTGAAGTCATGTTTGTAAGTTATTCATACAGAGTTAAGACCTCTGCAGGGTAAGAGCAATATTATTACAGCTATTTATAAACTAAGGTGTGTATTTTGCAAAGTTGTGAGAAATTGGTAAAGGTAGAACAGAATATGTGAAGACGGGAACTCCTGAAATACTTACTTAGGGAAATCCCAATATCTGGAAGTCCTGCGCTTGCGTAAAACAAAGACATGACCAGTTGTTATATAATATATTAGCCAATATTCAATAGCTATTAAGGCAGGCAAAAACGTAAGCACGCCGGGTAACATGCTTAGAGGCATTTCCTCCGTCCTCATGTTCTAAGTTCATATTCCGTCGAGGTCGACTTTACCTTGTATCCCTTCTGGGTTGATTAAATAAATACCAGTTTAACATTGGGGTCGACCTAATCGCCTTAACCCCTACCCCGAAATTGCTGGCCTTGCGGCAGAATTGGAAACCGATATTTAATAGTTATTAAGGCGGCGATTTGGCAGAATCGTTAGGACGCCGGGCAAAATGCTTTGCGGTATTTCGTCTGCTTTTATGTTCTAAGCTCAAATTCCGTAGAGGTTGATTTTGCCTTTCATGCATTCGGGGTCGATAAAATAAGTACCAGTTGAAAACTGGGGTCGATGTAATCGATTTATCTCCTTCCCCCAAATTGCTGGCCTTGTGTCAAAATTTAAAATCAATATTTACTGGTTTGCAGGTTGCGAGCTGGCAGAATCATTAGCACACTGGGCAAAATGCTTAGTGGCATTTCGTCTGTTTTTATGTTCTGAGTTCAAATCCTGCCGAGGTCGAATTTACCTGTCATCCCTTCGAGCTTGATTAAATAAGTACTAGTTGAACATTGGGGTCGACGTAATCGACTTATCTCTTCCTAAATTGCCGGCCATGTACCAACATTTGAAACCAATAATTTGTTTTGTCTCTAACGGCGATGTTAAATAATGTTTGTATAGGACGATAGTGGAGAATGGAACCATAAACTTTACTGATTTTGATGTTACATAGAATGGTTTATTTTGTTTATTCGTTTTATTTGTGTTTTTGCTAGTTTTTTTTCTTAAGTAGATATTTTAAATCATTTGATATTCCCTTTGATAGGATCATGAGCGGTTTGTTGGTTAATTGTAGCAGTCAATAAGCGGACTGCGACCGAAATGTTGAATACGTGTTCGGTTATGCCGAGAAGTCAGGTATCTGAAAATCTGAAAACCACATGGTTCCGGGTTCAGCTCCCCTGCATGGCACCTTGGGCAAGTGTCTTCTAATATATATCCTCAGGCCGACCAATACCTTGGGAGTAAATTTGGTGAATGGAAACCGAAAGAAGTCTTTCGTATATGTACATATGTATGAGAGTACGTGTGTTTGTATGTGTGTGTGAGTGTGTCTGTGTTTGTCCTCCACCACCGCTTGACAACCGGTGTTGGTGTGTTTCCGTCCCGTAACTTAGCGGCTCGGCAAAAGAACCTATAGAACAAGTACCAGGCTATAGAAATATAAATACTAGAGTCGATTCATTCGACGAAAAATTTTCCAAGGCATTGCCCCAGCCTGGCCGTAGTCAAATGACTGAAACAAAGATAAAGGATTTAGATTGGTAGTATGGTGTTATTTTATTTAAGGTTATTTTAGATTTTAGATGTCTAACGATTTTTCTCCAGCTTTCCAGAACCAGGAAACTTAATAGTGTTGATCAGGGCAACTGTAAATCCATCAGATAAATTCATAATACATAACACTTAAATAAATAGTGTTGAGGTATACTTCTGATGGGTCTCAGACTGAAGTTCTGGCTTCGCGGGCGCAATTTTTGAAATATCCCTTTACAGACTTAATGTTGCGTGAGTCTAATTTTTTAGAGTGTATATTTCAACATGAAATAACATGTTTCAAGAATGCAACATCACTTTTAAAAAGATATGTTTTTATTCAGATACAGGCAGTATGCAGCATTTGATAGAATTAGGATTGATCAGATGTGTATCTGAAAAATGTAGCATCGATGTAAAACAAAAACGAAGATGCTGTGTACTTGAAAAAATAACAAATATTTAATACTAGCAGTATCGCCCGGCGTTGCTCGGGTTTGTTTCGGCCCTTCAGAATTCGATTCAATTAACAGCCAACTCTCGCGCTCGTATGCACGCACACAAACACACACACACACACAACACACACACACACACACGCACACACACACACACACACACGCACATGCACACACTCACACATGCACACACACACACACAAACACACACACACAAACTCACACACACACACAAACACACACACATACACACACACACACACGCACACACACACACACACACGCACATGCACACACTCACACATGCACACACACACACACAAAAACACACACACAAACACTCACACACAACACACACACACATACACACACCACGCACACACACGCACACACACACACACACACGCACATGCACACACTCACACATGCACACACACACACACACAAACACACACACACAAACACACACACATACACACACACACACGCACATGCACACACTCACGCACGCATGCACACACACATGCACGCGCACATATTATTTCGAAACAGATAAGTAATCTTGATATTTATGTACAGACGTTACTTGTAAACTACTGAGTCGTTCCCCTTACAACGTATCTATTTCTGAATGCTGAAATATTTTTAAAAATCACTCTCTTTGCCACAGCAACCACATCTTTATAGCTTGCGAATTTTAACCATCGCGGGTCGCATCCTCACCACGCATTTAGTATCCCTGCCGATTTTCAGCTCTATCATAGCACGTCTAGTGCCATTGAATCCTTACCAAAACCAAAGTGTACAAGTTTTTTCCCTCTTTTATATAGGTAGCTAAATGGAAATATTTTACATATATGAAGCACCTATCAGAACAAGAGCCAACGAGGTTGTCTATACGTTGTCGCTCGGCCAGCAGTGGTTAGCTGACAAAGCTATCTTATATCCACGATACGTTATATCTGGAAACAAGAAAGCCGAGATAGTCACGGCTGTAAGGATCATAAGTGTGCTCGATCATAGCTGATCTAGGCTAAATAACGACATAGAAGAAACTGTAACACTGTTGTAGAGTTCAACTCTACATGGCTAACAATAGCAAAATTATTTAATATTCCTCAAGCCGTCAGGAATGTCTTACTTGATAAGATATTTATAATTTGCGTAGAAGGCCAGCATGTTTGAGGCAAGCAGTTTTATGTATGACGAATAGTAAAGTTTGTGATCGACAGCATTAGAACTGAGAACGTTAAAAGTCGGAACAAATACTGCAAAGTATTGTTTCTGATACTCTAACATTTCACTACCATAGGTCCTACTTGATAAAAGGAGGTGGAAACTGTCTGTAAAAATGTTTTGGAATTCATTTTCGGTTTGTGTACATATTCAAGGCATCTGGAAGTAATACAGAATAAAACCACTCAAAACACAGCTTTAAAAAAAATGATAACAGAAAGGATGCGGTTAAGAACAAAATATATATATATATATTTACGATAATTTACTGGGTCTCTTATTCTCAGCGCGAAGCTCACGTTTTCTAGACAATGATCTTGTCTAATGTCTGCGAAACGATTACCACATTCGATATATAAAATATTCATGATGTTCCAAATCTTTTACAGACAGCACGTGATTCAATAGAATGAACCAGAAGAGTTCCAGAAAGTTTAGAAGTACAATTGTTAATGATGACATGCGCATTAACTTAAGTTCTTGCTCAAACCATTCTTCACAGCAGGATTAAATATGTTTAAGTACACATAATAGACTTCCAGACAGCATTATAGAATTATGTGTATAATTTTCTTTTTATTAGATTCATTTGGAAACTAACCGCCAAATCCGGTTGTTCGATGTGCTAGATATAGAAGCTAAATCTCCCACAAAGTTCAATGGTCTTGAATCAAGTCCACGGAATGTAATCTCTGATTAAAATAAAAGTGCCTACATATACCTGCGTGCGTCGATAGGTGTGGTGGTATATTGTAGTTGTACATATTTACATGTATCTATTTGTATGGATTTCCACACCGCACGCACACGCAGGTGCACATACACACTCACTGGAATACACACATATAAGCAACAGTCACAGATTTACACACGCGCGCACTCATTCCAAGTCAATCAAAGAATGGATTTATCCATACAAATTTGCACAGTAGACCACATACCCGCGCACACGCAAAACACACTCACCCACACATACACACGTGCATGTGCGGATGGTCCCACTCAGACCTACCCTGTTCTCCCCTCCGCCATCCCCACATAAGGAACTACAACCATAAATATTACGGGTTCACAAGTAAATCAAAGCTGATCTTTCTCCGAAAAGTTGAATCTTCGAAGAGATCACGGACGGATAATGCACACACATACTCGAAAACACACACTCACACAGTCATACACGTGTACACACTCAGCCGCACACACAAACACGCTTGCAAACGCACATACGCATACACGCACGCACACACACACACACACACACACACACACACCACACACACAAACTCTTTGTTTGCTCTCACTTTTTCCTTCCTTCTCTTTTAAGTAAACACACATATCCATACACCCATACAGGCATACGTACACCCATACAGGCACACAGGCATAATCCTCAAATGGACTCAAGGCAGACATTGAAGGGAGAGATCATAGCATTGATGAGGTCACGAATATTGACGAAAGGACTTTCACAAACAAGCAAGCGATTGATTGTTTAGCAAACAAATTAAACAAACCAATGAGTAGTTAGTTGGTTGGATATTTAACTGATTGATTAACGATAACGAAGTGAAATTGAATCAGTTCTGTTGTTATAATATTAACATAATGACCCTCCCAGGGAACACAATACCACACACAGGCGCATATATATATATACATATATATATATATATATAATTAATATATATATATATATATATATATATATATATACACATTACACAAGGAGAGCGAGAGAGTGCAAGATAGATAGATGCATGCATATATACATATACATATATGTATACATATTATACATGCATATATATATACATATACACACACGCGCACTCACACATGCACACACAAACGCACACACGCACACACATATGCATATATGAATAAATAATAAAGAGAACAGAGATTCATATATCCAGTTATATTCTGTTGTCAATCACGTGTTTCCATTTCTGCACCTACATATCGTTCTGCTGCAATTACGTGCACACTACAAATTT
>NC_043006.1:102969042-102973487 GCF_006345805.1 Octopus sinensis | reverse complement strand
TGTGTGTGTTTGTATGTATGTAATATACATATATATACATACATATATTAATGATCAGCAGAATTTAGAGTAACTCAAGGGTCGATTACTCATATAATTTTACATATGTATATATATATATATATATAATATTGTTTTTTGTTCCTTCTCGAGCCACACCTGGCTCAAAGGGCCGGTTTTCCGGTTCCTTGGTGTATAGGTTCCCCACCTGGACGGGACGTTGCAAGATGAGAGAAAGTTGTAGCGAAAGAGTCAGCAGAAGTTCGCCATTACCTTCTGCCGGAGCCGCGTGGAGCTTAGGTGTTTCGGTCATAAACACACACATAGCCGGTCTGAGATTCAAACGCGTGATCCCTCGACTGTTGCTCTAACCACAGGCCATGTGCATCCACGTGTATATATATATATATATATATATATATATATATATATATATATATATATATATATATATATATATATATATCTATATATATATGTATGTATGTATGTATGTATGTATGTATGTAGTATGTATGTATTATGTATGATATATATATATATATATATGAAAAAAACAAGTCAAAAATAGAAAATGCTAAAATAATTTTATAGTGAACATTTCAGTACCGGTTTCGGTCTTTTGAGACTTTTCAACTGTAACGATTAAATAATTAAATTTAGAAAAATTAGAAGAAAAGTTTTTTTAAAAGAAATTTCTATAGTAGTGTTCAGATTTAAGTGGCATTCTGCCTTTCTCTGACTCCCTTGTTTGCACATATATGTATGTATGTATGTGTATATATATATATATATATATATAGTTATTACAGATATATGGTGAAATATATTTAATTTAATAAAATCAACAAATTTCACCTAGTAGTATTTCGGTAAGGAAAAGGACCATATTCGGTAAAAATTTATATAATTATAATAATAAAGGTTTTTTGCAACAAGTTGCTTAACCACATACCGAAAATTTTAGAAATAGCAGCCAAAAGACTACTATTTCCTTTTACTACAAAAGTAAGTCTCCACAGACAACCATATTTGTAACTCACATATGGCAAAAAAAGAAGAAAAATAATGAAATCACACAATCTTCGGTTAATTATAGACGTACGTTTCTGGATTAGAATCCTAAAACCCATTTCCTTCATCGACATAATATTCCTATGAATCTAGAAATGCTAGGAAAACTTATCTCATATATTTTCGATCAAGCGACGTCGAAAAATATAAAAGCCAATCAGCATATACACATTTATATAGACAAGTGAATTCGTATTTCCCTCCAGAATTTTACCACGTGAGTCACAAAATAGTACAGCTAAAAAAAAAATTCGTAGTTTTGTCGTAGGGGTGTAAAATAGTCATTACAGATATAGAGTGAAATATAATTAATTTAATAAAATCAACAAATTTCTCCTAGTAGTATTCAGTGGTTAAGCAACTTGTTGCAAAAAACCCTTATTATCATAATTATATAAATTTTTACCGAATATGGTCCTTTTCCATACCCACCCACACAGCTTGACAACCTTTGTTGGTGTGCTTACGTTCACGTAACTTAGAGGTTCGGGAAAACTGACCGATGGATTAAGTGACAGTTTTTTAAAAAATAAGTACTGGGGTAGAATCATTCGTCAAAAACTTTTCATGACGGTGCCCCAGCATGACCGCAATCTAATAATTCAAATACGATAAAAGTTAAATGATGTCAGGAATTCTATAAAGAAATGTTTAGATATTTTGTGTATTGTAGAAATATATTTTAACAAAATTTTATAATTACAGGTGAGGCAATTTCACCGCGAGGAAAGTTTACCGCAGAAATATATCCATAGTATCTCGCCATTAACAGTTAAAACTGTTTTATTGAAAAAAAGACGGCGAACTTTTCCTGCGGTGAACTGGCGACGGTGAACTATCCCTGCAGTGCGTTGATGACGATGGACTTACCCTGTATGAAATCTTTTATGACCCCCACCACCAAGGGCCATATAAACCCCGGTTGAGAACCATTGATCTAGATCGCGGTTTATCTCTTCGCCTCTACCAACACCACGAAGTCAGTTCTGAACATAGGGATATACTTTAACTAGTTAGTATCAATACTATATCTTTCTATTATTACACAAGTCGCTAAGGTAACTATCAGCCAGTCCATACGTCCCCGTAAAATATATCCAAGCAATATATTCTCCAGTCTATAATTTCATTTGAAGGAGATTTTAGTACTGTTTCTGATACGAAAAGGGAAAACAGTACAGGCTTGCAAGTTCGTTGGAGTCATGTGTAATAGATTGTATCAAAATATATACAAATTCCATAATTAGCTCACCGTAACGGTTTGCTTGCCCCAACATTGTAACTTTAACTACCTTAGTCACATCTGGCCAGCAGCTGTTATCCCAACTCCTCCGCACACATCTTCACACGCACATGCGCACGTACTCCTACATAGAGTTACACACATATACACAGACATGGACGTTTATACAAATACTATGATTTGGGAGAAGACTATCGCATATCTTGGGGTTGGCACAGATAGTTGGTAGCGTTTTGTTGTGCCAATACATATGTATAGGAACAGTATATGTGTGTATATGTACAGCGCAAAATACAAACACCCGTCCATACATATATTCACGTATACATATATACGTGAATATATATATACGTGAATATATATACTGTAGCCACTCTTCGACATTGCCATGAAGGGTTATATCGAACAAATCGACCCCTATACTTATTTTTATAAAGGCCTGGTATTTATTGTGTATGTATGTATGTATGTATGTACATGTATGCATGCATATACGACAGATTTCTTTCTACCACATCTGCTCACAAGGCCTTAGCCAACCCGGGACTATAGTTGAGGATACTTCCTCAAGCAGCCACACAGAGGGCTAAACCCGAAATGAGGTGGTTGGGAAACAAGCTTTACCACACAGTCACGCCTGCGCCCATATATATATGTTTTTTTTTTTCGTCTTTAGTCAAAATCTTTCTAACAGATATTTCTTTATTTTTTCAGTTTTATTTATACAAATATGAAAGAAATGAAAAGGATTTTTGTATGTAAGCACGTTTGATATTTTTCAGATTTTCAGACGCGCGGTATAAACCACAGTTAGAAAACTCTCGTTTGTATGAAAGGTTTCAAAAGGTGAAGGTAGCCGAAAACGTTTGCACAAAAAATTGTCTTCATATCGTCCACTAGACCTGTGTTAATCTAGTTTTACTTTTCAATGACGTTTTTAATAAATGCATTTTTAGATCTTTAATAAAGAATTTTTTACGTCAGCAAAAATCATCATTCGTCTCTACTTTGAATCAAAATTGCATATTTCGTCATTTGAACTCAGAACATAATGTTGACCTAAAAGTACTGCATGTATCTAGGATGTTTTTGTATTAGCTTTTTATGTAGAAAAATCTACCTGCGCTCTGCTCCCTTGAGCCTATGGTCTGGTTATTAAAATGATAGTGGAATATTTTAGCAATAGTATCTCAGTTTTCGTTTCAAATTTTATAGATTGCTTCTTTATTTGTTTATAATGTAATTCGTTGCAATCATTCAAACTTTAGAATATATTCCTAACATTTGAACATATACTAATTATTTGCTTGCGTACGAAAACGTGTACTTCATTTGCTCTCAGGGAAATTCAACGTGATACAGAATGTGACAAGGCTGGCCGTTTGAATTACGGGTATAACTCATTTCTGCCAGCTGAGTGGATTGGAGCAACGGTAAGTAAAGTGTATTGCTCAAGGACACAACGCGCCGCTAGGAATCGAACTCACGACCTTAAGATCGTGAGCCGAATACCCTAACCACTGGCTCAGTGGTTAGAGCGTCGGTTTCACAGTCATGAAGTAGTGAGTTCGACTCACGGACCGGACTGTGCGTTGTGTTTTGAGTAAAACTCTTTATTGTACATTTCTCCAGGTCATTCAGCTGCAAGAATAAGTTGTGACATCACTGGTCACAAGCTGTATCGGTCTTTACTATTGTGGTGGATAACATTGGTGGCGTAGATAAGGCAGACTGGTGTGATTGTGCGACTGCTGGTCCGGGCTAAATTTTTAGCCAGGATTTTCTAGATACAATCCATAAATTTTTTGGATAACTGGTTAATTCAGCGTTTATTTAATTTCTACGGCAATTATGTTATTATGATATTTTTTGGAAAGTTTCTTTTTTACATAAACTACGTAATTTTTAATTATTAATCTTTGATTTTTAGTAATGATTATCATAAATAATTACGCCGTTGCCTGCCATGAGCCCCATTTGAGAATCTGCTAAAAGCAGTCTCACTGCCGGTCGTTCGTTGTATCTATGCTTATGTATATTGCATTTGCAGAGGGGTGTTTAACAATATTTAGTAGTTAAAGTCTGTCATTATTAGCTCTGGCTAATTCTAGAAAACCTGACATAAATC
>NC_043006.1:102956542-102964042 GCF_006345805.1 Octopus sinensis | reverse complement strand
TAACCTAATTATTTTGTTACAAAATCCGACGGTAAATAGACTTACTTTTTCCAAAACCGCTATATTAAATTATTACTTTTATCACATACAAGCCGGCGGCGGCGACAAAATATTTTGTTTGTCCCTTTACTGAGAATGTGTAAGCTAATGTATGGGTGTTCAGGTTGTCAGTACGAATAAACGCTTCTGTGAACTGTCTGTCGGTGTGATTCTGTGTGTGTGTGTGTGTCTGTGTGTGTGTGTGTGTGTGTGTGTGTGTGTGTATGTCTGCATGTGTGAGTGGTGTGTGCTACGTGAAAATGTATTGCTGGCATTCGGTTCAGACCCTCAACAGGCACCACATGTATACGCGTACATAATTATAAGTGATGTACGTGTGTGTGTGTGCGCGCGCGTATATGAGTGTACGTATATATACGTACGCGGTTCCACCTACTTTCACACACAAACGCATATGCATATGTGTATATGTGTGTGTATTTATATATATATATATATATATATATACACACACCACACACATATATTTATAAATATATGTATTTATATATGTATATATATTTATATCTGTATATGTGTATATATATAAACATAGATATATATATTTACATGCACAAGTATACATACACATATATACGTGTGTGTATGTGTATGCTTTTATATATGTATGTAAATACACAAACACACACACACAGAGGCAAACACACACGCATATGTATATATATACACATATACATATATGTATATATATAAATGTATGTATTTATATATGTATATATATTTATATCTGTATGTGTATATGTTTATATATGTATGTATGTATGTATGTTTGTATGTAGGTATATGTAAACATAGATATACATATATACAAGCACCAGTATACATACACATATATACGTGTGTGTGTGAGAGAGAGAGAGAGAGTTTGTATGCATACGTACACACATACATTTATACACACGCGTGCGCGCACGCACACACACACACACATATACATGAATATATGTAAATTTATACACACACACACACATATACATGAATATATGTAAATTTATACACACATACACATATATGTTAAACTACGTATATGTTTGTATGTTTGCGTCTGTAATTGTGTCTACGTTTCCGGACGAGTGAAAATTTGCTCACATTACTTCCTTTTTCCTGTCTTTCTTTCTCTCTCTTTCTCCTCTCTCTCTCTCTCTCTCTCTCTCTCTCTCTCTCTCTCTCTCTACTGAAAGCCGTATACAGCAATTCGTAAACTATTTGAATTTTCCTTTTAGTGAGAAGACAGAATACATAACAAATAAAACATAAAAACTAGTAGTAATTCTTAGCAACTCTGAAGGTGAAGGGGAGATAATTTCAAGATTGTGTGTGTGTTTATATGTGTGTTTGTATGTATGTATTTAGAGCGCAGGCTTTCGTTTTCCTAAAAAAAAGCTTGTAGGGTAACTATATGGTTTCGGTTTCAGTCCTACTGAGCGGCACCTTGAACAAGTACCTTCTACTACAACCCCAGTCAGACCACAGCTTAGTGAATGGATTTAGTAGACGACGACAAGTGAAATATATATATGGGAGTATACTCTTTTACTCTTTTACTTGTTTCAGTCATTTGACTGCGGCCATGCTGGAGCACCGCCTTTAGTCGAGCAACTCAACCCCGGGACTTATTCTTTTTGTAAGCCCAGTACTTATTCTATCGGTCTCTTTTTGCCGAACCGCTAAGTGACGGGGACGTAAACACACAAGCATCGGTTGTCAAGCAATGCTAGGGGGGACAAACACAGACACACAAACACACACACATACATATATATATATATACATATATACGATAGGCTTCTTTCAGTTTCCGTCTACCAAATCCGTCTACCAAGTATATATATATATTAGCAATAATTATAACGATATGAGACATGGAGACATGTTCATCCTCAAACTTAATTTCCTCTTGTTTTACATTATATACAGCATATTTTCATGCTCTTCGTGGTCTACATGTGTTTCCACTGTACTGATTACGGGCAGTTGCAGATGCAACCCGACACGACTTTCGGTGCAACTTCTTCAGGGTCTATCTATTTGGCTAGCTCGAAGTGAACACATTCGCTTCGAAATAGCCATTTCACTTCTAAGTAGCTAAATGGATAGACCCTGAGGAGGCGGCACCGAAAATCGTGTAAGGTTGCCTCTGCAGCTGCCCATAATAAGTGCAGAGGAAACACGTGTAGATCATAAATTGCATAAAAATATGTTGTATAAAATTGTTAAATAGGAAATGAATTTTAAGAATTCATGGAGCAAGACTCCATCGGAGGAAATTACAGTCACGGACAACTAATAGTAGTCATAGACGTTAAACACTGGTCGAAGTGGTCAACCGTAAGGTGGAACACAACTGAGAACCACCACAGTATCTGTCCGGGTGGTGTATTGCTACAAACTCATCTTATACGGGTGTACTTATGTATCGATGAATACATATGTCAAGTCACTTTTGAGTGCTACTGGTAACATGTAACCCAGTACAACCTGTTGCATGGTCGGGTCGTCTGTGACTAAACCGGCAACGCCACCAAGCTTGCTTGGTGAGGAGGGTGTTAATTTGGACACCCTGCGGGATGTAAAACAAAACCCGTCAAAGGGCGGAGGAACTCTTGAGAGTCAACGGCCTTCCAATAAATGTCTTAAGATTGTATATTGCGCGGGGACATAGAAATAATCGAACTGAATACCCAATCGCGTGGCTAAACCATTGAGAGTGAAGGACTCCCAGCCTTTGTTAGGGCATCCTTCTAGGAGAAGGTAACTCAGGTAACTGGGATAACTCCGACATAAAACACGCGGCTCAGTGGTTAACGATGATGTTGACTTGTTCTTCTTTTCGGATTATGGCTGCTGTTGCTTAGTGAGTGGGATTGACTCAGTGCACATCCTTTCCTCACTTTAAAAATAATCTTCTTGCACAGGCATTGCACGATAACAACATTGATTAAGCTTCGTGCAATGGCCATACTCGATAACGAGGGGGCAGCCACCATGAATACATATATCTATGCGCGTGTGCTGGAGTTCGTTCCGCCATCATCACTTGATCAATGGGTTGGTTGTCTACATCCTTGTAATTTAGCTGTTTGGCACAAGAGCCCGGTAGAATAAGTATGAGGCTTTAAATCATAAATACTGGAGTCGATTCATTCGACTAAAATCTTTCAATGCTGTGCTCCAAAATCGCCGCACTTCCACACTTGAAACAAGCATAAAATCAAAGATATGTTACAAGATATTTTCCGCATTAAGTGAAACAATAGTCTAAACGCGCAAGAGAAAGATATGGACATGTTTCTTTTTTGACCTCATCTAATCGAAATACATTTACATATTTCTTCTTTGCTTGAAAACAAATATCAGTCAGACCTTCCCCTTTGCATGTACAAATAACCCGAGAAATTTCATCGTAATTTCTTCAGTGTTCTTTGACGTTTTCCTTTACAGCTAAACTCATTTGACGTTGATATTTTGTTTTCCATTTAGGGATAACTACAATTAGGACACAAATAATTTATACACACACACACACACACGCACGCACACACACACACACGCACACATGCATATTTTATGTATGTTAATATATATATATATATATATATATACAAAAAGCAATAAAGATTCAAGTTAATTTAAATGAATTTACTTGAATATGGTACCTAACTTAGATGCACCAAAAAAACTATACTGTTTTAACAATACAGTGATGTGGGGTGATTATAAGCGAGAAAGAAGCAACAAGAATGGATAGGTTTTTAGTACAAACGTTTCATACAAGGACAGGCTTTATTAAAGTTGCAAAAATTACAGCATATAAACGTGTCCCGTACTCATCAGCTAAAATACATGTGAGTTCTCTAGACATCCTAGTGGTTGAGGCTATACTCATGAAGTAATGTAGATAATTAAGTAACATAAACAGATTTCCAAGTTCATTAAAGTTCTTTAAAGATGATGTCAGTCTTATCACAGAATTTTAAAAAAGTTTTAATAGCATCACAGAGAAGTGATCTAATCCATAGTGCACATATGAATTTCCAGAGATATGATGAGGGATTACATACTCACAGAAGACAAATTTATCCATTGTTAATCACAACGAGGTGGGTCCTCAATTCCTGCTTATAGCATTACAGAGAGGGTGAATTAATCCTTTTATAGATGCACTTTCCAGTGGTGTAGAGTAAATTTCCAGAGAAATGAAGAGGAATTTCATATTCACAGGCGATAAATTTATCAATGGTTGAACACAATGAGGTAGGTATCACTTGTTATATGATTAGGTATTTGCCACATTAATCACATTACTGCTATTTACAAGAGGCTGTAGCTATTTAACTTTAAAGTTTGAAGGGCTTTCTAGAGAGGCAAAGAATAGAAAAGGGAAGGGAATAAAAGAAAAGAGAGAAAATAAAGGAGGAGGGAGCAAAAAGGGGGGGAAGGGGACTAAAAGAAGAGAAAAGGAAAAAGAGAATAAGAAGAAGAAAAAGAAAAAAGAGAAAAGAGAAAGAAATAGGGAAAGACGAGCAAACACCACCCCCCGTCCAATGGACGATGCTGAGTTGTCCAAAATTTAAACCAAATTTTCTCAAAGCAACTTGTCCGACCGTCCCATAGGCCTCCCCTTTGAGAAACACTGATTTAACCTAAATTTGAGACACCAGCAAAAGAAGAAATAAAGATAGACTTTTTTTCCTATTCCAAAGAAAAACGATTACCCCACTGCTTTATCGAGCGCATTCTCACCTGAAATTGATTTTTGTAATTTTTTCAAAACTTATACACGCCTTGATGCCATCGCTATCTACATATCAAATTTGAGTGCAATCGGATGGAGGATGCCCGAGATCCTAGAAGCCACACACAGACACACGGACAGACAGAACGGATTTTATATAAGAGATATACACACACACACACACACACACGCATATATATATATATACACACAAAATGTGACCGCGTGTGTACCGTTGGCGATTTTTTTTCTCCGTCTTCCCTTCTTTGGCTCTTTCCTTTTCCTATGTTCTGACGAAGAGCTCGGCTCGAGACGTTAAATCCTCCTTTCTTTCGTTTCCTGAGCGTCCAATAACATTATACTTGTTCCACGTCCTCACGTTGTTGGGTTTTCTCTTTGTGTTTTCATGTTTGGATTAACTTTATACACATATATACATACATGTGTATGCGTATTTATATATGTATTTCAAAGACAGGATGAAGGTGACTAGATAGCGTTAGATTGTTTGATAATGACTGCTAAGCAGAAACATTGATGTCAGTATCAAAATTTTCCTTGTAAACATTGATAGCCATAGCACATTACTAAGAGGTATTGATTGTCCCTTCACACACACACACACACACATACATATATACATAAATGAGTAAGAAGACACCTTTGCATCTTTGTTATTCATTTATATTTTATTCCCCTACCGTGGAATATGTACTTCGGAAATATTAGAGAAAGTATTTTTTGTATAAAGTACATACTTGAACAACCAAGATTTCTTCACTAAGCTGGGTCGTGTTGTCTGCAAAGACTGCAAGAATATCAAGTGGAAACACTTCTGCACAGAGTTTGATATTCACCTGATGATGTGCAAATTAGATCGACCTAATAATGGGCCTCTCTTTAAGTACCCAATTCAACTGAATCTTATATATATATATATATATATATATATAATATATATATATATATATATATATATTGAGAGAGAGATATATAAAGGTAGACAGACAGACAGACAGAGGCAGGCGGGGGAAAATGCGCGGATAGACAAATTAGACACCTCAACTATATTAAATATTTTAATTTGTGCATGAGATACAAAATATGTATACATGTAAAACGCGAGAAACCGAAAGGTGAGGACATTCAGATGATGATTTTTTTAAGTAGAAATATATAGATATTTGCATTAATAGGTCCAACTTACGCAGAGTACGAACGACAGGGAAAATTAAAGGAGGGTAAGAAAGATGTTATAATTCCAACAGTTGTTTGTGGGGCTCCGTGATCCAAAATAATGCTGGTAGATATAGTTCATCACAATATGCGGCCGTATGGATGCAACTGACATTGGATAAGACCAGCCTCCGTCATCAAGGTAGATCTTACAGTTCAGATCTGAATGCAGAAAAGTTCAATCTCTGAACTCTGCACTTACACTAAAATAATGCATCATTTGAAAGTCTCTACCTTTTGCATTTATACATATATACATATTTTGTATTTCCTACACAAACTAGTATATTTAATATATTTGATGTGTCTAATTTGCTGCATAATTGCCTCTATACCCGCTCAACTTGATAGCCTTTCTTTATCTTGTGGATTGAGCCCCTGTAAATCCAGCCGAGGTTAACTTGCCTTTCATCTTTTCCGGGACGATGAATAAAGCACCATTCTGGAGCCGACAAAATCTTGTGAGAGGATTTGGTAGACAGAAACTGCATGGAAGACCAATATCTAAATATTATATGTGGACGTGTACTCTCCTTCTTTTTTCTTTTTTTTTACTTGTTTCAGTCATTTGACTGCGGCAATGCTGGAGCACCGCCTTTTTTTAGTCGAGCAAATCGACCCCGGGACTTATTCTTTGTAAGCCCAGTACTTATTCTATCTGTCTCTTTTGCCGAACCGCTAAGTGACGGGGACGTAAACACACCAACATCTGTTGTCAAGCAATGCTAGGGGGACAAACACAGACACACAAACACATACACACACATACACACACATACATATACATATATACATACATATATACGACGGGCTTCTTTCAGTTTCTTGTCTACCAAATCCACTCACAAGGCATTGGTCGACCCGGGGCTATAGCAGAAGACACTTGCCCAAGATGCCACGCAGTGGGACTGAACCCGGAACCATGTGGTTGGTTAGCAAGCTACTACCACACAGCCACTCCTGCGCCTGTGTGTGTATATATTTATATCTTTTTGTTTGCGTTTTTCCCCCGCTGCATCTTAACAACTGTTGTCGATTTGTTTATGTCCACGTAATTTTAGTCATCCCGCTATTTGCTCCACTAAACCAGTGCTTATCAACAGAGGTTCATATGGCCCTCATGATCCATATAAGATTTCGGGGTGTCCAGGCAACAAAATATTAATTTGAGGATCCATAATAATATTCTAAGGGCTCCTGAAAAATAATTTTCTAAGGGCTCCTGAAAAATTTTTTCTTTAGATGTATGTATTGGTGTGTGTGTATTGTGTGTGTGTGTGCTGTACTGTGTGTGTGTGTGTGTGTGTGTGTGTGTGTGTGTGTGTGTGTGTGTGTGTGTGTGTGTATGTATGTGTGTGTATTATGTACTATGTTGGTATTTCTATGTTGGTATTTTATATTTAGTGATAGTAAAATGTGATAATATATTTTTATACAGATAATTGCGCGCGCGTAAGTGTGTATGAACT
>NC_043006.1:102936542-102951542 GCF_006345805.1 Octopus sinensis | reverse complement strand
AACAGTGACTAATCTAAAGGCACCACCTTCACTGATGCTCACGTCCAGGACCACTAACTTACCCTCAGGGTCCAGGAAAATCGTCCGAACTTCGAGATCCAGGCCTTTCCTAAACAGCACTGCCACCCCACCTCCCATTCCTGGTCGACTAAGGGATGCATAGATCTCATAATAATCTAAAATGGGTGCAAGATTGAGTGTGTCGGAAATCTTGGTCTCATTGGGTGCTATCACATCCAAACCTTTTTCTAAAATCCGTATTGCTAACGAAAATGCTATCTCTGCTACAACTGTCTCTGCGACTACTGCTGCTGCTGCTGTTGCCGTTTCTCGCGTTGTGGTTGCTGTCACTGCTACCACTGCTGTTGTCAATGTTTCCACTGCTGTTCCTACGAGGTGGACTTTGTACCTCCCCTCTCTCGCTTTTCCCCTCCCCTTCTCTTGTATTGTTACCAGTAACGGAGGGAAGGGGAAGGAAATCTTCAGCAGTCACCAGATCTGTGGGAGGACAATATTCTTTTTTCTCAACTCTTTCAAGACGCGCTCCACCATCTTGTTGGGTTGTATTTGATTAAATTAAATTAAACGCCAACCGAACTTATTTGGCGGGCTGAATATAGCCCCTCGAGCGGCTAAACAAATATAGAAAACTAAGGGTAGGTTCCTAGTGTTTCTATTGACAACTTGGAAGGAAATAAATAATGGATAAATACACCAAACTAGTGTAATGTTTTAAACTCAACCAACCCGGAGCGTTTGAAAACACGTCCTATGTACTCTGCAGTGAATCATAATAATAATAATAATAATTATTATTATTATTATTATTGTTATTATTATTATTATTATTATTATTATTACAATTATAATATTTTAACACTGTAAAAAATGTTGAAATACTTTTAAGTGTACAAAACAGCAAATACCTTTTATTGTCATCAAAACATCAGACAATCATCTTAACTTCTAAAGTAGTTACGTTTTGACAGACATTCTCTAGAACAATACTCTGTGCACAACCAAAAATATGGCACCCTAGTCATAACACCAACTTGAACTGCTAAATTGTCTCTTGGGGTCTCTGGGTGAGACATGGGTTCAACTTGTACAAATACAAAGCAAAAGCCAGGCTAGTAGTAGTAGTAGTAGTAGCAGATTCAGCAGCAGCAGCAGCAGCAGTAGTAGTAGTAGTAGTAGTAGTAGTAGTAGCATCATCGTTATTGCTATTCGTTTTTGCCCGTCTCAGACATTTCTATCACATTGAATGGTGAAGTCCCACAGAAGTTTAAATTTGTTATTCTCTAACCCACTTCTGGTATTTGTTCATACCATTTAGCTACAAACCCACATCCCTCGGATATCCGCTAGTGGCAACATTATCATAACATCTTTAGTATTCTCACTGTGCCAACTTAGCACATTCGCTTACATGATTGCTGTCCGTTTCTCCTTTTCTTCTACGCATTCTACTTAATGGTGATTCTTGCGTTTTGTCAACATGACGTTTAACGTAGTTAGTTCGGAAAACCTGCTCCCGTGCACTGTACACCAGAGCTTCATTGTATCTTTTCAGGTCACCATTTCAAAGTTATGACCACCTCTTACTCCAATCAATTCCTACTTTATCTCTAGTGTGCAGCCTGTGCATAGTTTGTCCTTCCATTCCTTTTTTCACTCTCTTATGGCATTCATTCGGTCTGCAGGTTTCAATGTGTCGAGATCTCTTACATTTTCCCTGCTGTTACTCTTTACATTTTTTTAAGACACCAAACTCGTTTGTTTTCTTCGCTTTTGACACAATTTCCACATTTTAGTCTTCTATCTCTTTACTTTCTTTCAACATAAAGTCTTGCAACATCGCTACTTGGATGGAGTTTTTTAATGCACTGTCGCCAATTTCCTCTTTTCCATTCAATACTTTCTAATTTGCCATTCTTACCAAATACTTGTACCCTCCCTCACCAACCTCTTTAGTAATCTGGCCATTTGCAAGCTCAGTCCCTATACTTTTTGTTAGCTTTCCACGTTTCAGGGTTACAATGTCACATTTTCTTCTTACCTTAAACTCCAACCAAACACCCTGACTAATCATATAGCTGTTAAGCTGTCAATTTGCTTCTTTTGTAAATAGCTTTAAATCATCCATAAATAACAGATGGTTGATCTTAATATCATCCAGCACATATCCCATTTTCACTTATCTGAGGATTTCGTGGGTCAGAAGGTTCATGCAGAAAACAAGCATAAGCTGTCTCCCCGAAATACACGCTTTTCTATGTTGACAGATCCTATTAATCCCTTTTCCCAGTTAGTCATCGATCTTTCTGTAAACCTATAGACATTGTCTTGTATTTGAGTAAATTTCAGGCACTCTAATATCTAGCTGTGCGGGATCATGTCGTAGGCTTTCTTATAATCCAGTCATGTTACGGCTAAATTCTTGTCTCTTTTTACACTCCGTAAAGATTGCTTT
This sequence comes from Octopus sinensis, assembly GCF_006345805.1. Lineage (NCBI taxonomy): Eukaryota > Metazoa > Mollusca > Cephalopoda > Octopoda > Octopodidae > Octopus > Octopus sinensis. The sequence goes on along the minus strand of NC_043006.1, from coordinate 102,949,069 downwards.
ATCCATCAGAAGTTGACGTTTTGACTCCCTGCTGTTCTTTTTATAGTCTTTCTGCTCTTCTGGTAGAATTTCGTTTAGCGACTAGAGAGATCGGAAATAGTGTTTTGGAGAAGAAAATAAAGCAGAGATTCCAAAATCAGAAACTTTACAGGCCGGAGAAACCATATCAACATAAGGGAACGAAAAAAGGAAAGAAAAGATTATTATTATTATTATTATTATTATTGAGTGAGAGAGCAGTGCATGCCATCAAAGTGACACTGGGGTAAAATATACGAAGCTCCAAGTCTCACCTAGAGACCTCAAGAGACAACAGGTTGGAAGTTCATGTTGTTTTATGCCTAGTGTGTCATATATTTGGTTTTGTATTTAGTGTTGTACTAGTGAATGTCTTAAAAAACCATACGAAAATTATGTTTGTTTTAAAACTTGAGATTACATAGAAAGTATTTTGCGTAGGATATAAGCAGTTCCCATGAGCACTATCTTTTGAATTTCTGCCATTTTGGGGTTTCCTGGTATCTGAGATAGGTAGCAATCAGCTCCTTTTGCTATCATTCCCAGGGCACCTATGACAACAGGTATTGTTTTAGTCTTCAGGTTCCACATTTTGCTGATTTCTATTTCAAGATCTTTATATTTGCTCAGTTTTTGGTAGGTCTTGACAGATACGTTTATATCGATTATTATCATTATTATTATTATTAATATTACTATTATTATTATTATTATTATTATTATTATTATTATTATTATTATTATCATTATTATTATTATTACTATTATTATCATTACTATTATTATTAATATTATTATCATTGTCATTTTGTTTCTAGCGCATGTTATATTATCTGAAAGAATAAATAACGATAATATTGTTTCAGGCTATGACTCACTCCAATTAGTGAAATACTGTTTTTCAAAAACATACTAGACATGAAACATAACGGGCTAAATAATAGAGCGAAGACATGATTCAGGGAATTATCGATGTTTTCACCTCAGCTCTTCCACCCTTCCTCGCCATTTTTACTCACGTATACATATATAACCACACTCACTTTTCGTCCTCCATCGATATATATACATACATATATATATATATATATATATACACGCACATACATATACTTCTACACTTATGAATATATATATGTACACACACATACATAATTCCCTTATATACTCATGGATAGATAGATAGATAGATAGATAGATAGATAGATAGATAGATAGATAGATAGATAGATAGATATATGTATATATGAATATACATACATATATGTGCACGCGCGCACACATACATGTATACATATATATATTTACATATGAACTATATGCAAATATATACATGTATGCATAAAAATATTTGAATATATATACACACACACACACATATGTCTAAATGTGTGTTTGTGTGTTTGCTGTGTGTAATTTAGCCTTAGGTTACTAGTCTACAGAATCAATAAACAAAACTTTGTTGGTTTCTTTACATTTTTTGTCTCTATACATTACATATATCTTCCTTTCTTTTTATCATTTTGTATTTATATTATTCTTAAGAATATTGTTCAGTTTTAAATTTTGTTTTCCAATAACTTTGAGAATTCATACGTATGCTGTCTTTGTGTCATGTGTTTTGAAATTCTGTGTATAACAAGGATCATTGAGCGAAGGTGAACCTCTTGCCATTGAGAGGATCACAGCTGCCTTTTTCATTGCTAATCACGGCAGCGATCGAAGATTTACTCGGTCCTACTCATAATGGGTGTGTTTTCTGTGTTTTTGTTTCTGTTCTTTTCTTTTACTGCTTTGTCAAAGTGAAAAGAGATCAGCGCCCATGATGTTCTATTCTTCTTTGGATCTCTGAGACCAGGGAGAGGATGGTAGAACTTATCTATAAACCAGAGGTACGGCCCAAATATTTTCAACAGAGTAAACTACCTACCTACTAAATCGCTGCCTTAAAACGAGTGAAATAGTTAGGCCATCTACTTAAAAAAACTCAGGAGGTAAAATATTGGAAGTGATACTGCAGATCATAAAATCTGCGATCGAATTTTTAAGTCATTCACGTCAATAAAATAATGATAATCATTTCTACTAAAGGTACAAGGCCTGAAATTTTGAGTGCGGGAACATCGACCCCAGTGTTTCACTGGTACTTAATTTATCGACCCCGAAAGGATGAAAGGCAGAGTCGACCTCGATGGAATTTGAACTCAGAACGTAAAGTCGGACGAGATACCGTTAAGTATTTTACCCCGGAGCTCTAACGATTCTGCCAACACACCGCCTTAATGATAATAATAATGTCTCATTTACGCACAATACCAGTAATTTTAAGGGTGGTAGGCTTGTTGATTACATACACCTAGTATTTGACTGGTGCTTGATTTCTTCGACAGTGAAAGAAGAAAAGGTAAAGTTGGGGAATTTGGACGTGTAACGCATAGTCGGAAGAAATACCTATTTCTTTACTACCAACAAGGGGCTAAACACAGAAATGACAAACAAGGACAGACAAACGGATTAAGTCGATTATATCGACCCCAGTGCGTAACTGGTACTTATTTCATCGACCTCGAAAGGATGAAAGGCAAAGTCGATCTCGACGGATTTGAACTCGGAACGTAGCGGAGACGAAATACCGCAAAGCATTTCGCCCGGCGTGCTAACGATTCTGCCAGCTTGCCGCCTACAAAATAAAAATATTATATGTGTCTATATCTCTTCTAAATTTCAATTCGCTTGACCTCCAGTAGACATTAAGAGTTTTGCTCCAGGGTGCCCAGACAGTGCAACATTATATTCGGACTGGGATTATTTCTAAACAACGGTTGAGGCTATTCTAATAGATTACTCAGTGAACTAATCCATAAACGTTTGAAGTATGTCCCCATATGATGTAATATTCTTTGATTTGAAATCGAAGGCGCTTGTTCGAATCTAGTCACAAACGCTGTATTCATCAAAGAATAAAGAAACTAATAATCTCCGAAATTCAAACTTTAGTTTTGATATATATATATATATATATATATATATATATATATTATATATATATATATATATATATATATATATATATATATATAATATATATATATATATAATATATATATATACATTGCGCTGGTACATAAAGTCTTTAGGAATCGACTCCTATGCAGAGATCAAGCCTGCATCTAATTTTAAATCCAGAGGAAGTGTCGTTCAAATACGCCTCGCAGGTCCTCCTAGACTAGTGATATTTATATTGTCGATGTTTAGTTTAAACATTCGTAAGTCACCAAGACTATAATTTCATGGGTTGACGTTCTGAAGAAGGAAGAATTGGTCGTATTGCTCTAATGAGCGTTAGGTGGCTAACACCGTACGGATGACGATAGGAAGAAAGACGACTAGGATCTTTTCGGTTTGAACGGCAGTTTTTTCTAGCGGTGTCATATGAAATTGTCACCCATAATTATGACGCTAGAATCGATCTATTGCATGTCAATCTCTTTTAGGGTTAGGGTTAGGGTTAGAGTTAGGGTTGGGGGAAGGGTATCTTTTTTTTCTTCACAAATGTAAATAAACCCAATCTGTTTCTTAAACGAGGACATATCCATAGGACACAGAATGCTTTTTAACTCAATAGACGTCACTGATTGGTTGAAATTGCAGAAATTGAAGAAAAAAAACAACAAATATCTTACAAAATATAGAATTTTCTCAATAAAGCCAAGAGAAAAATATGTTTTATAAACACATTCTACCAGTATACGAAGTTTAAAATTTTTTAGTTACCTAGAAATTACGTTAAAAACTGCCGTTCAAACCGAAAAGATCCGACGACTAGTTTAAAGAGTAAAAGCCGATATACCAGCGATTAAATAAGCAGTGAGGAGAAACCGCCCATGAGAGACAAATGTAGTCTTTTGGTGTGTAAGTCTTCGTCAATTCCGTTGAATAAATTACATTTAGATGGCAGTCAGACATGTTTGTCTGTGTAGCATCGATATCAATTGATATCATTGATTTCAATAACCCTAAGAAGGCGATAGACAACCATTTCTTTCAACCTAAATCATAAAAAATAAAGAAGAACATGCAAGCCTACCTCTATATCATAAGGCCCTTGAAAAACATTTTCTCTTATGCCCATACTTTATACATCTGAGTGAGTAGTCGTTTTTAACCCTGCGCATGCGTATTTCCTAATTGATTTGTTTGTACTGTCTTTGCTTTCGTTATTCTAACGCTAAAGATAACGATGTTCTACCAAATTCGTGCAAATTGTATTGAAAGAAAGAAATGTCTAACATACTATATGACTATGGTCTCAAAAATTAAATTCAGATTTTAACTCTTTTCAGTGATGCATAAACTAAGATTGAACAGCGAACAAATATTTACATTTCTTCAGACAAAATGATTTATTGTAAATCTGAAAAAAGAAAAAAAGAAATGATAGCTTTCCTGTGTTTATTGACTTCACGTAATTGCACATTCATATTTTCATTTTATTTATATATTTTGTTTGTTTGATGTTTTGTTTTAGTCTTTTGTGTGATTGCTCAGAATCACTACTTTCGCTGGTTCCATCCAGTCCGTCTGATCGTACAGGTGTCATGCCATTTTTCTTTTTCTTTTTGTATTAAAATTATGTAAACATATTAATATGGTCCAAATTTTGGCAATTACTGGTACTTATTTTACCTATCTTGAAAGATTGTGCTACTTATTTTATCGATCCCGAAAGACTGAAAGAGAAAGTAGAATTTGAACTCAGAGCGCAAAGAAGGACGAAATACTGCTAAGCATTTTTTCCGGTCTGCTAATGTTTCTGTTAGCTCAACGGCTTAAAAACAATGAAGAAAGCAATTAAGGTTAGTAGGTTGGACAAAGGATAGTTAGACACAGGTTCGATTCTTGGACCGTACAGTTCATCATTTTCTTGAACAAAATATTCTCTTTCGCGGTGTTCCATTTCCCAAACCTAAATATTAATAACAACAGCAATTGGGGAGTGGGTCTTGAGACGGACTGGCGTACCATTCAATGGCGAGTATTTTGCTCTTGGTAACCTAATCGTTAGGAAAACTGGCATAAACTCGCGTCAGCAGTATTTTGAGTAACGTTAACCGATTTGTGTTATTCACTGATGTGAACGCATATTTAAGCAATATTGATTCCTCAACTATTTAATGTCCGTTTCTCTTGAATCTAACATGCATTACCTTCTTATGTTTTGTATTTTAATTCTTTCAGTCACTGGATTGTGGCCATGCTAAAGCACCGCCTTTAAGGGTTTAGTCGGACAAATTATTCTTTAAGTAAGGCAATTATTCTGTGGTGCTCTTTTGCTGAATTGATAATTTACAGAGACGGAAACAAAGGAACAACGGTTGTCAAAAGATACCGACACAGAAACAAACACACACACGCTCGAGCGAGCACACTGAAGCACAAGCACACAATCTCGCACACACATACACATACACAAGCAGACACAAATACACACAAACACACACATATATGTGTGTATGTAGCTAGATAGATAGAAAGAGAGAGAGAAGGGGAATCACACACACACACACACACACACATGTATATACAGATACAAAATAAAACCGTATAAATCAGCCTGGCTGATTCTAATAGAAACAGTACTCAACACAAGTACGTACTTGGCATGGCGCGAGAGGGAATTTTTTTTTATAAGGCGTAGGCGCAGGCGTGGCTGTATGGTAAGTAGCTTGCCTACCATCCACATGGCTCAGGGTTCAGTGTCACTGCGTGGCACCTTCGGCCAATGTCTTCTACTATAGCTTCGGACCGATCAAAGCCTTCAGAGTGAATTTGGTAGACGGAAACTGAAAGAAGCCTGCCGTATATGTGTGTGCGCGTGTGTGTGTGTGTGTGTGTGTTCGTCTTTGTGTTTTTGTCGACCTGCTACCGCTTGACATCCTATGTTAGTGTGTTTACGCCCCCGTAACTTAGCGGTTCAGCAAAAGAGACCGATAGAATATGTACTAGGTTTACAAAGAATAAGACCTTGGGGTCGATTTGTTCGACTAAAAGTTGTGCTCCAGCATGGCCGCAGGCAAATGACTGAAACAAATAAAAGATTAAAAGAATGTATATATATATATATATATATATATACATATTTATATGTATGTATGTATGTATGTATGTATGTATGTATGTATGTATGCACACACACGCACATTAAAAAGGTGCAGAAAATATCCTGGCTTTAAGGGTATCGCGAAAAGCCTTCTTGGAGGCTCAGCCTTACGAGTGCTTTTACAGAGCTTAGAAAAGCACCGCTGCAGTGAGTATGTGAATCTGTAAAAGGAATACGTTGAGTAAAATCATAATTGATTCTCTTCTATTTTCTTTTACCCAAAGCCAGGCACTTTTTAGCACCCACTGAAATTTACTAAGCTCGTGAGATAAGTGATTCATAATTGAACACGAGTGGTTAGCAGGTTTTCTTTATAGATAGTATTTAAAAATAGTTTAGGAATTAGCTTCAACTATAGAAAAACTCAGACGCTCAATGTAATATTGGTTAGTATGATAGACGCTGCTGGTATGAGAACAGAGACGAAAACAAATGAATGAAAATAGACATGGAGACAGAGTAGAGATTAATAAACGGGTATAAATTGACTTCAGAAATGACCTTTTTGGATAAAGTTCTATGAATGGCTGGTTTTGAGAGAGAGGGTGCAAGTACACATTTTTGAAAGCTGAGTGGTGGACTGGAACAGCGTAAAATATGGAATGTTTTGCTCTTCAAACACACACACACACACATACGAATATACATATATATATGCATGCACACACACACACACACACACACACACACACACACATATATATATATATATATATATATATATATATATATATATATATATATATATGTATGTATGTATATGTACACACTACACACTCAATAACACTATAAAATGGTCAAAATTTTTCCACAGGAACTTAGTTCAATTTGAAAACTCCACCGGAATGGACGAAAGCGCTAATATATGATATATGATATAAGTTATATGATGTATAAAAACATGTAATATACAAATATATATCTGTAAATATAAAACCATCCGAATTTCTGAGTACCTCATTTCTTTTAATATAAAATACCTGTACATCATCTCCAAACCTTCTAATATATATATATAAACATTTATGTATATACGTATCCGTGAGCTTATTTGCGTTTTGATGTAATTATTATGTATATAAATTTATGCGTATACATACACACGTGTGTGCGTGCGTGCGTGTGTGTGTATGTATGTATATGTATGAATATGTATAATGTCTCCGAGCCTTATGTTCAGCTACTCTTTAATTTTGTTTACAAACGGGTAAATTTTACCACACAATCTCGAAAACCGCTTCCCTCTTCGAAGACAATCTTTGAGAAAATAAACATCTATCATACAAGTTCAAAAACAAGTCTTGCAACTGCAACATCCAACTAAATTTGACATACGGTAATCAATACTTTTACAAAGTCACGGTATACTCTGCTATATGTAACGGTGAACTGATGAGACAAACAATACTTTGAAGTAAGGTCACATAGATTTAATTCTACGCTTTGTAAAAAGGAACAGAAATAGAAATTCTTCCCAACACTCTCAAACTTCATATAGAACATCAAGGAATATCACCATTCCGATGCCAAAATTTAGTACTTAACTGGCAAGTCAAAGTTCTACAACCGACATAACATTCAAATCGTTTTGCTTCCTAGAAAGCGAAAATTTCCGTTCAATGTCTAAAATATACCCTATCTTAGAATCAAGCGCATTTAGAGAATCCTGTCACCTTTAGAACTCCATCTTCAATTGCTAGACCCCAATGGGTGCATTTACTTTCACAAACTCATTCATACAATTATTTATACATTATATAATTTAGGTCTTTCGTTCTGATTTCATATATGTAACAATACAGCCATTTAATTATTGTATATCATCTTACATTTCCCAGTTTTATCTACGGATAATTCTGTTAGAATAAACTGTACTTGCGGTCGTTGGCATGAGAGAAATCCTCATGTTGGCTTTTGGTGCAGCATGCATTTTTTTTTTATATCGCAAGCGGGCAGATAAAGCCCCATCATCTCAAGCACTGAAACCACCAGATCATGGGGTATCGACCTTTCTTCGTCTTGTCAGTGACGGACGCTCGGCTGCTAGACGCTAATCGCGATACCAGAGCCGGTTCTGGCACTGCTATTCTATATATCGCTGCCGGGAGATGAAAAGCTGCTAACAGAACATCCACGTTTAAGTGGGCATAAATGTTACCTCTCGGTATTAGTACCACTTATGTCACTAAGAAATGTGTGTGTGTGTGTTTGTGTGTGTGTGTGTTTGTGTGTGTGTGTATGTGTGTGTTTGTGTGTGTACATACATTCGTATTTACACCCAGAACCACGCTAATAGCTTGCGAGTAAAATTTTGGATTTCTCTCTTTCCTGTGAATCGATTTTCATAAAACTTCTCCCACTTGGTTTGCATACTATAGCAGCACATTTATGTTTCCATTATTCTGTGTAAAATTTGTCATGTATAGACATGAACCAAAAGGTTCAGTTCTTGAATTTAGACATGTAGCGGAGTCTAAGGAACTTTTGCAGATGAACCATCTTTCCATATTACAAACCCCGCGCTCACCACTACCGTTGGTATAATGTTTACACTTCTCTAAGATGTTCCATTATACATGTGGGCGTGTGTGTGTTAGTGTCTGTGTTTGTCCTCTACAACATATCGCTTGATAACTGGTGTTGGTGTGTTTACGTCCCCGGATCTAGCGGTTCGGCAAAAAGAAACTAATAGAATAAGTCCCGGGTTCGATTTGTTCCACTAAAACCCTGTAAGGTGGTGCTCCACTATGGCTGCAGTTAAATTAATGAAACGAGTAAAGCAATTAAATAATACATATATATATATATATAATATGTAATATATATATATATTATATATATATATATATATGTATATATATATATATATACATATACATATATATATATATACATATATATATACATATATACATATATATATACATATATATATACATATATATATATATACATATATATATGTGTGTGTGTGTGTGTGTATGTATGTATGTATATATGTATGTATCTACGTATGTATGTATTTACATGTGTGTGTCTTTGTGTCTGTTTATCACCCCCGTTATCACTTGACAACCGGTGCTGGTATGTTTACGACGAAGCAACCTAGCACTTCGACGAAAGAATCGATAGCATAGATACCAAACTTTTTTTTAAATATCCTGGTGTCGATTCGTTCGATTAAAACCCTTCAAGACGGCGCCCCAGCATGGCCACACGCAAAGTAAAAGGTAAAACATAAAGGATATATATATATATATATATATATATCCTTTATGTTTTACCTTTTACTTTGCATGTGGCCGCCGCAGCATGGCCACAGCTCATGAGCTGAAACTAGATAAAATAAATAAAATAAAAAAAAAAATATCACCGTAACACTCTATCGACCAGATTATCAAATATTGTTAGATATCACTGGTCAAAATGCCTTTTCTCGCCTTCAAACGATGACACTTCATTAGTTTGGTGGTAAAAGTAATTGCTGTAATGTAAACAAGGCTTGATTGGAAAATTGAAATGACTCGATAATTGATAAATAAATTTTATTAATCAATGCATCACTTACACTTCGTTTCATATTGAAATTAGACAGAAGATTCCGCTAAAGTGACATGCAGTGCAACTTCAGTTCAAAAGCAATAAACGTTTCTTGATCTGTGATGAAAATTAAAAGTCTAAAAGAATGAAAGAAGCAGCGGAATATTACAGCTGTTTCAAAGAGGCAACGAGTGCATATTACATAACATTATGAATGCTTCAAAGATATCCGCTGCTCTTTTTCATCAGGTATACGCAGCCATTCTGTTAAAATTATCTGTCGTAATGAATAATACACAAAACGAGACTAGCAGAAAATCAAAAAGTGGAAATGGAATGTGAAACTGATAAAGAGGAAATGTGTCTAGAAAAATTGGTGTGAGGTTTCAATTCGTTATCTGCATACTAAAATTTACTGTGCGGCTACAGGAGATTCTAACGTGATTAATGTCCATCTGGTGTCAATGAAAGGAAGGTGGCGCACGAAAACTTGGAATGTTTGTTACTGAGGAAGAATGATGTAAGTAAAAAAAAATTTTCAAGCGAAAAATATAGGAAAGATAAATGTATAGAGTAATTTTATTTTCTATAGGTGTAGGTGTTGCTGTGTGGTAAGAAGCTTGCTTCTCAACCACTTGGTTTCGGTTTCAGTGCCATGGCGTGACAGCTTGGAAAGAGTCATCTGTAACCTGACGCCGACCAGCGCCCTTGTGGACTTGGTAGAAAGAAACTTAAAAAGACTGTCGTGTATGTGTGTGTGTGTCTTTGTGTCTGTGTTTATCGCTCCCGTTATTGCTTGACAAACAGTTTTGGTGTGTTTACATCGAAGCAACTTACCGCTTCGACGAAAAAAGCGATAAAATAAGTACCAGACTTTAAAAAAGGCCTGGTGTCACATCATTGAACTAAAACCCTTCAGGGCGGTGCCTCTGTGTTGTCACACTCAAAGTAAAAGATAAAACATAAAGGATATTTTTTTCTTTATTTGTGAATTAAGGCTTGGTTTCATATTAAGAAAAGTAGGAAAATAGCCTAGTGTCTTAACAATTTTTGAAGCCGATTACATGTGGAAAGATGCTCGCCTCCATTTTGGAAAACAGGCGAACACCTTTCCCTATGTGATCGGCTTGAAAATTTTTAAGACATTAGGATATATTCCTACTTTTCTTAACATGAAACCAATGGTGGCCTTAATTCACAAATAAATAAATTATGTATCCACCTATGCGTTGTTGAGCACTTATTTCATCTTTCGACGTTTATATATATATATATATATATATAGTAAGCAATTAAGGGTTTAGCAACGAATTGCCTCACCACACACCGAATTTAGAAATAGCAGTCAAAGAGTTATAGCTATTCTTTCTACTAAAAGGGAGATCTCAGTAAAAATACATGCATACATGTGTCTGTGTATGTATTTATATGTATATGCATATGTATATATATATATACATCATGTGTGTGTGTATGTATGTATATCGAATATAACATTCTGAGTAAAAACGAGTTACATCAATATTTAAATACACAGACACATTCATTTGCACAGTGTTTATATAGTCATGTACACAATCAGAAAAAACTGTAGAAAGTGAAAGATTCTTATATAACTGTTACAGGTACGATAGTTTTGATGTATTCCAAATACACTTATTTAAAAATGCATTTGAAAACCAAAGCTTAAATGTGTTCTGTATCACCGGAACAAGAATATGTGATGTGTAACTCTAAATAAAATAGTTCGATGGAAGATATTTATAGGATTATAAAATTACGTATGAACATGATACATGTAAAGTAATATATACATATATATATGTGTGTGTGTTTGTGTTTATGCGTATTTGTATGTTTTGAGATGTGTGTGCGTGTGTCCATCTATATATAAATTACATAACATACACACACACACACACACATATACATATAGATATATATCAACATAGTTGCATTGTAGAAGACCTATCAAATGATGCAACATATACAAGCATAATCGACACCGTTTCAATGTTGTAAATTCTCGTACATTTCCAACTAAATCGCGAAATTATCTACAAACGGAGAATATATCCAATGCTATAACAGCGTAAAGTTACATATAAGTATATAGGCAAATGGAGGCGCAATGGCCCACTGGTTAGAGCAGCGGACTCGCGGTCGTAGAATCGCGGTTTCGATTCCCAGACCGGGCGTTGTGAGTTTTATTGAGCGAAAACACCTAAAACTCCACGATGCTCCGGCAGTGGGGTGGGGGCGATCCCTGTTGTACTCTTTCGCCACAACTTTCTCTCACTCTTTCTTCTGTCGGCCTGGCGTCATTTGAATGCTGAAACAATGCGAAGCGCATTGTGACCAGCGATGTGTAGCAACATCTGATAGCCTGGTCGGTCAAGGTGATAACGGTGATATAGGCAAGTATACATACACATGCATATATGTTTATAAATAGTTAGATATTTATACAATCATGTACCTATCTATGTGTGTGCGTGTGTGTGCGTGTATATATATATATATATATATATATATATCGTATATATCATATATATCATAAATTTCTATCCTATATGCTATTAGTATATTAATAGCACTTACACGGTTTCAACTGGTGTTATTTCTAATACACCAATTTTAAGTACCTTTAATTGATAGGTTTTGGAAACTATTTATGAGTGTTGAACGCTTTTGTATGTTTATGTATTTATAAATAAATATACGTATACAAACATATATATATATATATAATATATATATATATATATAATATATATATATATATATATATATTATATATATATATATA